>NW_025920220.1:0-189070 GCF_902686445.1 Sciurus carolinensis | reverse complement strand
CAGATTGACCAGATATTTGTGACTCTGAAAGTGAGTTTAAGGGCCCCTGGGAAACTCATAAAAAGAGAATTTCTGAGTAAAGTCTAGTTGTAAGGCAGCAGCAATGAGGTGGGACCTGGAAGATGGAGTGAACATAGAACATCTCTCCTAGTTTGTGACCATTTTCCATGTCATACCACATGCTGAGTGATGTCTCCCATCTCTACTCATTAGAAATCACAGCATGCACCCACCTCCACTTAGAACTCAAACTTTCTAGGGTCCAGCTCTCTACTTTTTGGGCATTCCTGGAAAGGAGTGGTTTTGCACCAGAATTGGTGTAAGTTCTTCCAATTCAATAATCACCAAACCCACAAACTTCACTGCATGCTTTCCTGTCCTGAGCTGTCAAGAGCCAGAATACTGTGTGACTGGGAATGCCATAGGTCAGATTCCTGACTCAGAAAAATTATGGATGAGCCCAGACCTAGAAGATTGGGTTTGGTGCACAATACCACAGCAAACTTTGATAAAGCTGGTTGACCCACATGCCCTCCCACACCACTCCATCCCTACCAGTTCCACTAGACCTGTTGGGGAATTATTGCTTGCAGCAGGATCAGGGTGGTCAGGTGACCATAAAATCTGGTGTGCCAGGCAAAGACTGTGCCACCTAGCAGTCCTGGAGGATAATGTGGACTGTCGTGTTTCATCAGGGTTGATTCTCTTGAATGGAGCTTATTTGATCAAAGGCCCAAGGGGCAGCACCCACAACACTCCCTGGTTACTCTGCTCCTGGTTAAAGATGTTAGGATTGCATTTCTTTGAAAGAGCAGGCCACCGGGGCTCACTCCCTTCATCTTCCCTCTTACAATTACACCTGAGCTGATGCTTGTTTAGAATATTTATTTGAAGCTGCCAGGTCCAGAAGCCACTCTGTTTGACATGGCAACTGTGACGTCATTGTGCTCTCATTGCAACTTTCTGTAACATCAGGAGGTATGTGCAGCACAGACAGGATCTTACAGAAGCCATACATGGAAACCCATGTTCTCCTATGCCCAGATACAATCCCTGTGGAGATAAACAATTTGCAATCCCCTACTGGAGACTGAAACATCCATGGTCTTCAAACCCAACATTCTAGTTGCCAACCCCTTCCACTTTGAATATTGTAGCTCTTCTGTCTTTTTGTCTACCTTCCCAAAAGCACTGGAAACCAAGGTAGGCATTTCTTTGATAAGAATCACACCAGTCTAGAAAGAATTTGATTGGAAATAAATGAATAAGTGTTCAATGGATATGATAATCTGAAATGGGGTAAAACTTATTTCTTTGGTTGTACACGATGTACAGTCATAACATGTGTAATCATACCTATACATATGGTAATTATATTTGTCTCATTCTGTTATTTTTCCTTTCCCCCACCCCTCACATCCTTTTTTCCCTCTATTCTATCCATTCTTCCTCAATTCTTGCCTCTCTCCTACTTCCTGTTTTGTATCATCATCTGCTTATCTGAGAAATCATTCAGTCTTTGTTTTTAGGGGTTGGCTTATCTCACTTAGAATGATATTTTCCAACTTCATCCATTTGCCTGCAAATGCCATAATTTTATTCTTCTTTATTGCTTAGTAATATTCCATTGTGTATATATACCACAGTTTCTTTATCCATTCATCAATTGAAGGGTATATTTTTTGGTTCTACAATCTAGCTATTGTAAATTGAGGAGTTATGAACACTGATGTGGTTGCATCAATGTAATATACTGATTTTAAATTATTTGGGTATAGGTCAAGGAGTGGGATTGCTGGGTCAAATGGTGGTTCCATTCCAAGTTTTCTAAGGAATCTCTGCACTGCTTTCCAAAGTGATTGCAATAATTTGCAACCCGACCAGCAATGTATGAATGTACATTTTTCCCCCATCCTCATCAACAACTATTGTTGCTTATGTTTTTGATAATTGCCATTATAGTTTGGGTGAGATGGAATCTTAGGGTAGTTTGATTTGCATGTCTCTTATTACTAGAGATGTTGAACTTTTTTTATATATCTGTCGATTGCTTGTAGATCTTCTGTGAAGTGTCTGCTCATTTCCTTAAAACATTTGTTAATTGGGTTATATGTATTCTTGGTGTAAAGTTTTTTGTGTTCTTCATAGATTCTGGAGATAAGTGCTCTATCCAAATTATGTGTGGTGGATATTTTCTCCAACTCCATAGGCTCTCTTTTCACATTGCTGATAGTTTCCTTTGCTGGGAAAATACTTTTTAGCTTAAATGTATCCCAATGATTGATTCCCACTTGTATTTCTTGTGCTTTAGAAGTCATATTAAGAAAGTGTGGTCCTAAGCCAATATGATAAAGATTTGGACAACAGACTGACACCAAGGCACATTATAATGAAAATACATAACATACAAAATAAAGGTAAAATTTGAAAGGCTGTGAGAGAAAAAAATCAAATTAGTTTCAGGGGAAAACCAATATGGATATCAGCAAATTTCTCAAACCAGACCCTAAAATTTAGAAGGACCTGTAACAGCATTTTTCAAGCTCTGAAAGAAAATGGATGCCAATAATCTTAAAGCTAGCAAAACTTACCTTCTAATTTGATGATGAAATTACATTCTTTCATGATAAACAAAACTAAAAGAATTTACAAATAGAAACCCGGCACTACAGAACACTCTCAGCAAAATATTCTATGAGGAAGAAATGAAAAACAGTGATGTAAATCAGCAAAGGGAGGAACTATCCTAAATGAATAGCCAAATAAGGGAGAAAACAAGCCAAGTTAAAAACCAAAAATAAGCCAAAATGACCAGGTATAACAAATAATATCTCAATAATAACCCTGAATGTTAATGGCCTGAACTCATCAATCAAAAGACATAGACTGTCAGATTGGAATAAAAAGAAAAACCCAACAATATGCTGCCTTCAATGACTCATCTCATAGAAAAGGATACCCACAGGCTAAAGGTGAAAGGATAGGAAAAAACATATTATATATACTTTTAATATAACTATTATATTTTAATTTCTGTATTGCATTCCATTTAAAATAATGCAGTCCATTTATTTAACCTTTCATTACTAATAGATAATTTGAATTATTTCCCGTGTGCACATAATGTTGCAGTAATTCTTCTTTTGCATGGTGAATATACATAGGCATTCCTACTATATATATGCCTAAGAATGAACTCATTGACCAACAACAGAAGCATATGTCCATCTCTACATAATACCACCAGAGATTTCAAAAGTGGTTGTAAAAATCCACATTCATATCCAGGTGCAGTTTTGCATACTTGTAATCCCAGTGGTTTGGGAGGCTGAGGTAGGACTATCATGAGTTCAGTCAGTCTCAGCAAATGGGAGGCAGTCTCTAAATAAAATGCAACAATTGGGCTAGGGATGTGACTCAATGGTCAAATGCTCCTGAGCTCTATACCTGGTACAAAAACAATCAACGAGCATAGCAGTTTACAAGGTTCCACATATTCTATCTCCCTTCAAGTCTTTTTTGTTCTTTTTAAATATACGGGACAATAGAGTGCATTTTGACATATAATACATACATGGAGTATAGCATTCTAATTAGGTTCTGATTGTTGCCCTTGGACATGATGTGGAGTTTTATTAGTTGTATATTCACATATGAACATAGGAAATTTATATCTGATTCATTCTAAGGATTTTCTATTCCCCCCTCCCTTTTCTTTATCTCCCTTTGGCTAGTTCAATGAACTTTTATTCTCTACTCACCCCTTGTTTTGTGTTAGAATTCACATATCATAGGGAAGTTTTGGCCTTTGTATTTTGGGATTGGTTTATTTCATGTAGCATGTTAGTGTCCAGTTTTAAAATTTTTAGTGATATTACTAATTATTAAAATTGTGATTAATTTTCTAGAAAAAAATTTGATGGTGTTTTGGTTCTGGTTTTATATCCTGTGTAGACTTAAACATACAAATATGCCATCAAACAATATTGTCTATCAGTATTCCTTTCTAAAATTTATGATATTTTGTTTTATTTGAAGGATCTAACTTATAGTTATATGTGTTGTACTTAAAGATTTCTAACTCATATTTGATAAGTCATTGTCTCTAGGATAGTTGAAAGTGTGTTTAGATAAAAATTCATGTGTTTACTACTTTTTGCATACTAGACATCATTGGTCTAATACTAGCATAGTTTAGTTTTTGTCATGGTTTAGATCTCACTGACAAGACAAGTTGAGTACACTGTACTCACACATTAACCTGTTCTCTTTCACATGATATTTTCTCCAGAAAATAAACAGATTCTCTTCTAACATAATATAAAATTCTATTTTTTAAATTCTTTTCATTTTTTAAATTTTTACTTTTACAGACTGCATTTTAATTCACTGTACACAAATGGGATACAACTTTTAATCTCTATGGTTGTACACACTGTAGATTTATAACATTTATACAATCATACATGTACATAGGGTAATGATGTCTGTCTCATTTCATGTAAGTGAAAGGCTACTCTTGATGAGATCATGTCGATAGGGTAGAAAAGATAGACTTTCAACAAAGGACAGAGTAGGTAAACATATCACTGTGTCTAAACTACATCTTTAAGTTTGAGACTGAGAAGAGATGCTAAGGTGGGTTTCATCAGTTATACTCTGATTACAATCATCTGTTCAACCATTTTCTTCCAAGCATGAAAGAGTGTGTATATAGAAAGAGGAGTCACAAAAATAAATTATCCAATTCACTGAGTAAACTCTTTTCTTCAGGACAAAAACAATATCCTCCAAAAAATACACATGATTTGAATAAACATGTCTGTCTGAAACTCCAAAAAAATGAAACAAATATCATGAATCTGTAATGAGAGCTTATGTATTTATTCAAACAATTATTTCTGAATATCTTTTGCAAAGTTCTAAAATCAGATAATGTCCATCACTGTATAGAAAACAAATTGCATATACTGCCAAAGAGCAAACTTTTATTATTACTATATTCTCATCATTTATGGGCTTGAATTAGACTACTCCATTTGAAATGACCTACATATAATCCAGGAAATCTCTATTACTGATGGTGAAAAATTTTATGTTAGGAAAACCATCAATTTTCAATTTTTTGTCAATTTTTGGTTTGTTGTCATAAAGCATAGTGGAGGCCCACCCACTACATTTCCTAATCTCCAGTGTAATTTTGCATAGCAGGAAGTACACATTACCTGAGAAAAATCTAGAAGTCCATCAGGGACAATACTACCAGCTAAAACAGCTGTTCACCTGCTATCATATCTACCTCACTCTGCTTTTCTAACCCATCCCACATAATACTTACTTTGTTTTGTAATTTACCTCTAACTCAGACAGGGAAGTGAAATGTTTCAGTATTTGGTGCTTCCAACTAGATCCTACCAACAACACTCCTCAAACCCACCAACCTTGGTTAATACCTGGAGTTGTGTTTATCTTCTCCATATTTTTACACTTTTCTTATCTTTAATATTCTCAAGATTCAAAACTTGAAATGAAAAGGTTGATAAAATATTGTTACTTAAGTCAATAAAATGCTTGTTCTCCTGTCACTGTTACTTTTCAAAATATTGTCCAAGGACAGACCTCTCTATTTCAGTGTTCAACAATGTAAAGTTTCTTTATGCAAGTTTCTGCCATGTAGGTAACTCACAGTCAGCAACCAAAGGTTTGTGCAAAAGAGTGAACTTGGTCTGTATAAGTTCAGAGCATATTGAGAAAATTGGGTCATGGTGTAATGTGTGGCTGAAAGGGTGTTTACAAATGTGAATATGATAGTATTGTTTGAGTAGGAATGTTTTTGTTTTGCATATGTGTGTTGTTTGGAGAGATATTTTATTTATTAATTTCCTTTGTTGTGATGAAAACTTCTGTGTTTTTGTGCATATAGTATGTGTTTTAACTTTTTATGTGGTTTAGATGTTCAAAGTAATGAATTAAACTTTCTTTTTGAAACTCAAGCAATAATTAGGTTTTTAATCAAAGGGAACAAAGAATGTGAGAATGTAAAAATTAATATCTATATCCAAATTCTCAATAAAAATATCAGTTTATGTGTAGTCTACAAAGCATTTGTTTTTTTTTATGTAACAAAGGAAGTAATAAAAATGAGCAATCTATAATCATAAGGGAAATTGATGACATTTTAACATTTATTGAATAAGAGGAATGAGACAAAATTTTTATATGTTTTATTACTCATTGCATAAAGTTAAAAAATATTTGGTAAAGTTAATGTCATCTACAAAGGAAAAATTTCTTATCTAAAAATAGCAAAAACAATTAAGCACAGGGAACTAAAATATTTTTGATAGGCTGTTGGAAATAGATAAAAGATAGTAGGGAGTGTAGATTTTTCTAGGAAAAAGTTATGGAAAAGTATTACCTATGAAAATATAACAGTGTGGTGTACTATTGAACTGGGTCAGTCAAGATCAATCCTGAATGTCCTATCACACTGAGCCTGTTTGAAGATGTTACTGGCTTCATTACTGTCAGACAATTCAACGTGGATTCTGTTGGCTCATTTCTAAACAACATTTAATATATCCAGCTTGCCTGAGAAAGTAAATTCAAGAAAGATTTGTGATTCTTGTATGGTGTTTACATATATTTACTATTGTTAGGTAGACAGTAGGAGTCTATTCAGTGATGCCTTCAGTGAACATGCATAGTTGACATCTGTGTGGATAAAAAACAGTTTTCTACTAGTAATGGATAGCAGTATTCTTATGTCAATGCCTGATATGAATGACTGTTTTCACAATTTCATTTGTTAAATTTTCAGAAACTTCTAAATTTTTTATTTCAACCTGGGTGTAATATTGAGTTACACTTATCAAACTTCCTTGTAGTTAACTGTGATCATATTATTAGGCTCTCTATAAGTGAAAAAGTGGAAGTGATATATGCCAATTCCTGGTATGGCCATAAAAATTTCACACTCCTCCATGCTCTTTCCTTTTCTAACTGTATGTGATGTTGCCATCCAAGCTTGCATGGAATGAGATCCTTATAATGATAAAGTGTCTACCACCTCAGTCCAAGAATATAAATAATACCATGGGGGACACGTGTTCTTTGCATCTTCTTCTCTGTTATGAATTGTTACTTAAAAGAGAAGATTTCTCAAGATAAGTACTATTGCCTAGGCTGTTTCTACAAATGCATAGAGTAATTTTTGAGATGGAAATAATTACACTTGATATAAAATAAGTAAAATAAAAGAGTTTAAATGTGTATCTTCTCCTGGCCTATTTATGTGTTTGAAGTGTGTGTGTCAAAATGGATATGAGTAGCAGTCTATACTTGGCATAGCTCAGCTTATACTCAAAAGGATCTTCAATATGTTTGAATTTGAAGGTGCATGAAATGATTTCTCCCTCCAGGTCTCTCCAGTTGACTGTTGGAAAACAAATGAGCCCCAATCATCACTGAGTACATTGGATAATTGTTAGAAATTTTTGTTTGGAATAACAGAGTGTACTAGAAAATATGAGCCAGACTTCAAAATATTGTGGTTTACTCCAATTTGTCCACTACCACCAAAGAAAAATGGGCCAATCTCAGTAACCTTTTGTTTACTGTAAATCTATATGTTTCTACCACTATCTTATATCCTCTAAAGAACCAAAACTTATTTAAATTTAGCCTTGATGTTTAAGAGTGTTTGTGTTTTATATCCTTTGTCTTCTTTGAATTCCATATAAGCTTCCCTACATTTATATCTTAGGGTCTGAAAAATAAAGAGTTATTATACTCAGGTTTATATTCCATGACCTGTGCACATTCTTGTAGAATTTGTTTTAACATTCTATTCTCTTTCTATTATATCCTTCATTTCACAGAGTCACTTTTCTTTTCAACAAAAGGAAAAATTACTATTAGAATATTTACAATAATATTTTGCCAAGTTATAAATAAAGAAGTTTATTGAAACAAAATTGACTGATACACAATGACATTGTGCAGGTGGCCTATGCACATAGCCAGAGAAATAAGAGCTGGATCCTTTACATGTTTGCTTTACTCTCAGCTTGGGCCAAAAGGAAGAACTAAAGAATAAAAAAGTACCCCTTTCTCCTGTGTTTCATCGGTTGTCACTTGCCTTGTTCTTTTTATCTCTCATTCATTCACTCATCTTCCACTAACTAGAAAAACAAGCCCTTTCTTCCTTTTAGAAGGCTGTTTTGGTTCTCTTAGGCTCAGAGAAGAAAACATATATCCCTTGATATCTTCACAGGCTGAGGGATGAAGGAATTCTCCACATACTTCCTCTTTTGCCTCCTCATTGTGGTGATACTCTTCATAAGGTTACTCATATCAGGTAAGATTTTTACAGAATCTTAACTCTCCAAAAATTAGGTGATAAAAGTAAGAATGAAATCCATACCTGGAGAAACAACATATAAATGGACTTACGTTATCTGTTCACTTAATATCCTGAGCAGTGCTATCACTAAGACCTCAGCAGTGAATTATGACTTACTGATGACATGACAGAGTTCAGGGATTCAGACCATATTTACAGCATTGCAGCATTGCTAATGTGCATCATATCAGTAGATGCCAATTTTGCATTGGATGTTCTATCATTAACTTGAATATTTATTCACTTCACTTGATACCAAAGTTGATAATCTATGGACCTGACCTAGGTGTCCAGCAATAAATGAATGGATAAAGAAAATGTGGTAGAGATACACAAAGAAGTTTTATTCAGCCATAAAGAAAATATGAAATTGTGTCATTTGCAGGAAAATGGATGGAACCAGAGGCAATAATTATAAGTGAAATAAGTCAAACTCTGTATGTTAAGGGTTATATGACACCATAGGGAAGTTAGAGAAGAAAATGTGAAAACAAAGCTGGGGGTGAATCTCCTAAAAAACAAAGGGTGATCAGTAGATACAAGGGACAAAGTGATGGGAATAAGTGGGGAAGGAGGAGGAAGTGCTGGGGAGTCATATTGACTAAATAATATTGTTTGTGTGCATGTACAAATACATAACAAATCTGAGCATTATGTACAACTATGATGCACTAATAGCAATGTTTGAAAAAAATCAAATCCATACAAGCCTTGAGAATTACCTAATTTGGGCCATGTGTTGGAATAAATCTTTCAAGACTCCTAAAGAATTGTTTCTGCTTTCATATGCCCTTCCCTATTCAGAAGTTGTAAGTTACATTTTTCTTCTGAACTTGAAAGAAGATAAATATAATCCAGGACATATTATATTCATTTATTTTTCTTTAGATTTCAAAATTTAAAAATTCATGTAATGTTAGCACTGTGCCTATTGTGTCCAATGAATGAATTTTTCTGAAAATCCTTACCTTTCTTCTGTATTATATATATAATTTTGTCAGTTGGCATGTTAGTAACCAGAAATTTATTCTATTTTCAAGCAAATCATTCAATAGATCTACAATGCAAATTAAGAACTACATAAGGGCTGGGTAGATAGCTCAGTTGGTAGAGTGCTTGCCTTGCAAGCACAAGGCCCTGTGTTCAATCCCTGGCACCGAAAAAAAAAAAAAAAAAGAACTACATAAACTGAGTCATTTACTGTGCAGAGGAGAAGGACAGTCCTGGTGGTTAGCTCTTATACTTTCTCCCTCTGACTTTTCATGGAGAGTGGGAAAAGTCAGAAGCTTGACACTGTAACTGAAGCAAGATCAATGCAGATCATGGAAATGCTTTAAAATACTTAGTGTTTACAGGGCTGGTGACTTCTTGGAAACTGAGGGAGTGCAAAGACCCACCTTCAATCCTGATTCTTGCAATCAAATCAGAAAGATTTTAGTCATATCACTCAGAGTAACAGGAATGATTTTATTGAAGAGACATTACAAGGAAAAGAGGACACTTTCAAGAGAGAGTGGATTCCTTCAGAGAAAAGAGAGAGTGTGCCTCTCCTGCACTCTAGTTTCATTGGAAGAATCCAAGGAACTTTCAAGAGAGTCCTTCCCAGGTACAATTTTGACTTTTGACTGACAGCTGGATGACACCAAACTGTTACATCCTCACTGCCATAAAAATTCTAAGTCATGTTCACCCATGCTGACTGCTTCTATTGGATTCTTAACCATAAGTTCTTGTAAGTTATCTTTATTGTTCTGATTTTCAGGATCTGGTCTGTTGAAAGTGTTACAAAAGTTTCCCTCTTCAGAATAATTTGAATCACTCTTATCAACATTATTTCAGGCCACCATTTTTCTTGCATAATGTAGGTAGTTTGCTCAGGAATGTGACATAGACCATTCACTTAGGCCAGGCAGGGAAGCAGGTAAATTGCTTTTTCTAAAATAAAGCATGCAGTGGTCAGTACAGTGGTCCCAGTGTATAGAATTATTCTCTTAACTTTGTGTTCTCACCACTCACAACTCTCTGTCCCCTATTATACTGGAAATCAGGAGTGGATACCCCAGATGTTGAAGAATAATACCTGAGAGAACTGAGGCAAGCATAGAAAACAAGTTTTTATTTAAAAGTAGGAACAGAGATAATAGACTACTCAGGAGAGGAGCGGGGATCCAGAGTAGATGATACTGGGTGTGGGAATCTCTTGCTTTTTTATAGATCCTCACCTCCTTTCTTTCTGTGGATGTGGCCAAATCAGGAAAGGGCAGACCCTTCTCCTAACTGGAAGCTATCAGGTTTGAAGTTTTGTTTGGGACTGGATTTAGATGTGAATCTGTTATGATTTCTGCCTTCAACTTCAATAGACTGCAAACTTGAAGGGGAGAGTAATACACACACACACACACACACACACACATACACACACATTCACACACTCTCATACATGCAGTGTTAAACATATGTCTAGGAAAGTATGGGCACAGTGAGGAGGTAGCTCGTGCCATATACAGGGTATGGAAAACAAGTGGAGATATACCTATCTGTTTCTGCCTTCTATTTCTCTTTTAGTATCTTGAACACATTCCACAAAACCCCCATTCCACAAACCCATATCCTGGAGGTAAATGTCATTATCTGTCATGATCCCAGTTTCTAAAGGTAATGGCTTCTATATTCTATCATCTTGCCTAGAAGGTGCCCTCTGTTCCTGTTTCCCCTGCTCCTGTACAGTCATTTTATTTCCAAGTTCTCTTACCCAGAAGGCTTAATATCCCCTCCTAAAAGCAGTGGAATAACATCCCAGGTCTTTGTAGTACATAAACAAACTTCCCAAAAGTTGGGCCTCTCACTTGCTCTTCATAGTCTGAGTTGTTTGCAGAAATGTACAGCAGGGAAAAAAAGAGAAAATATCCCTAAGATGGATAATTCAAGGAGAAACAGGTTTGAAGCTTGGGTAAATAAAATAAATGTAAGATTTATATGTGAAGAGTGTAAGGCAGATTTGCCATATTCACTTCTTTTGGCAAAGCCCTCAGAGCAAACTTCATAAAAGTGTCACTGGGTCTACACTATCTCTCAGGTCTGGTGGTAGGTGATCAATACTACTAATCTACAGAAAAGATGACTTGAATGCAAGAACCCCAGATGTTCCCCATCCACTCTATGTGATCTGTAAATGCTTTGTGAGGAAGCCAAACTCAACTAGACCTAGAGGTTCCCCAAATTATGACAATGCTTCTAGAAGCCAAGGATTTTTAAATACCTGGGTTTAAAAGAACCAAAGGCACATTTTCCATGGGGTCACTCAGCCCTTAAAATGGGACAATCAGAAAGGCAAGAAAAAGATGGGGAAAAGGCATTAGGACAGGAGAATTCCTGAGGAATATATCACAGACTTTGTCCAGTGGTCCTAAGAAGCATGACCTTTACTTCATATTAATGGTTATTAAGGTGCTTAGAGCAAAGCACTTGAGAAAAATGCTGAAACTCCACAGGACTGATGAAGGGCCCTGTGATGGAGGGTGTTGGTTTGGCCCAGATGAATGGGCTTATGAAACTCCATGGTGAATCTCTTTCTACAGAGCTGCTACATCAGTTATGCTAGCTTCTTTTACTGTCTGCCATGAGTGCATATTAGCAAGAGAGGCTATCTTGGAGTTGCAGTAGCTCTTGGGGCCAATCACACAGTGTCCAGTTGCCCTTCTTTCTTCCTGAGGGACCTGATTTTGTTAATTCCCAATGGTTCAGCTGGTGGAGGCAGAAAATGTGACTGGAAGAGTCTGCATGTTACAGTATGTGCTGAATTGAGTGCAGCATGTAATCTAGCCAGATGCAATCAGAAAAGTCCTGGAAGACTCTGGTGTGGGAAGTGTCTCTCTTATGCAGCGTGAGAGTAGTCTATCTTCTAGTCCAACTGGATGGCACAGCACACCAACTGATGGCAGATTGCTTTTGGCAGCAGTCTTTGGA
Organism: Sciurus carolinensis; assembly: GCF_902686445.1. NCBI lineage: Eukaryota > Metazoa > Chordata > Mammalia > Rodentia > Sciuridae > Sciurus > Sciurus carolinensis. The sequence goes on along the minus strand of NW_025920220.1, from coordinate 176,700 downwards.
CCTCCAGGAGACCAGAGTTACAGTGAAGTTTACACAGTGGATGGCAGAATTAGATCCTTGAAGACAATGCCATATTGACAAATTAATATCCTCCTGGGACACCTTGTTGTGGGAGTAATCAAGCTCTGTATTTGAAACCAATTGGGGTTGGGTTTTCTGATCCTAATAGAGTAGGCCTCTGATATCCTTCTGTTGCATTCAATCATATCTCTGAAATTCTATTGGAAAGCTTAATTTGACCTCTGTGGGAGAAAATTACTTGAAATTCAAAGAGAAGTGTTGTTGTGTCTCTGTCTTAGGCATTATGCATAAGGAAAAATCTTGGACTCCCTTCCTGGGTTGACAATGAATGATATCTCATGTTCATGGCACCTGAGGCATGTCTCCAGTTGTGAGGATGCATCTACATGAATCCTCCAAGCTTTCCAAATATGATTTGATTAAATTCACAAGCTAATATTTCACATGGGACTCTTCTTATATTCTGGAGTCAGATTGCTTGACATTGAATGAGTAACCTCAAGTATGTGACTTTGCCTCTCCCAGCCTCTGCTCACTTGTGATCCTTAGAAGTGGCCATGAGAAATAAACTGAAGGCAGGTGGTTTGATCAAGAGTAAGCACTACATACATGACAGCTCCCTTCACTGTTCTTGTATGTTTGGTTCATTATGTTAATGGAAAATAATACCAGATTTTGGAGAATTACACAATTGACAGCTATGAATATTGTATTTTTATTAAAATCATTCTTAATTTATCACAGTCATTTAAAAGGGATGCAGAAGGGCTGGGAAGATAGCTCAGTTGGTAGAGTGCTTGCCTTGAAAGAAAAGGCCCTGGGTTTGATCCCCAGTACCACAAAAAAATAAAATAAGAAATAAAAGAGGTGAAGAATTATTGTTATTTTTTAAAGAGAATCAAGAGCATCTTGATTTCATCAAGTATTGGCACAGCAGTCTCTGCCTGATAAAGATGTCACATATACACATTAAAAGACTCATATAAGTAAAAAAGAGAGACAGCAGTTCAGTTGACCTGCCTAGTAAATAATAGAGCATTGGAGAGGTGCTTTCCTCTGCATGCAGATCCATTGAAGTTTCAAGTACTCAGTGTCATGGAATAACCTCCAGATGTCTGGTCAATGTGAGTTGTCATACCCAGTTGTATGTGTGGATTCAACAACAAAATGCATGGCATATGTGCATTTTACTGCCCAATAACTTCATTTCTCAGCCACCTATTTTCAAACTTGTGAAAGTCTGCATTTGATGTTGAAAGCTAAGCTCACATCTTGCAGGGTTTTTTAATTTTATGTTTTTTATTTGTATACTTTATTTATTTTAATGATTTGCATTAACTATACATAATGTTAGGATTTTTTTTTTTTTTTTTTTTTTTTGGTGATGCTGGGGTTTACACTAAGGGCCTTGTTCATGTGAGGCAAGCACCCTACAAACTGAGCTATAAACCAAGTCCTTATATTTTATTTTGAGACAGGGTCTCATTAAGTTTTTTGGGCCTCCCTAAGTTGCTGAGGCTGAGTTTAAATTTCTAATCCTCCTACCTCAGTCTCCTGAGCTGCTGGATTTCAGGCATGTGCCACCATACCCAGCTAATTTGACATAATTAATTATAAACACATGGGATGTGATTTGTTCTAATTAAGTACCCAGCAGTTTCCTTACCTTCACACTTCTCCCTTCCCCATTCCCATTTCTCTACTGATCTTTCTGCTATTTATTTATATTTTTTTAAATTAGTGCCTTGTGGATACACACAATGATGAGATTCACTGTTGTGTATTCATATATGTACGCCAAATATTAGGTCAGATTCATTACACTTTTTTCCCCTTATCCTGTTCCTCCTCCCTTCCTCTCAACTTGCTTCACCTACTTCACTAATCTTTCTTCTATTTTGATGGAATCCTCCCTCCCCAAGTTTCTTTACTCTCTCTTTCCTATTTTCGTCTACCTTCATATATCAGAGAAAACATTTAACCTTTGACTTTCTGCATTTGACTTATTTTATTTAGCATTTTAGTCTTCAGTTCTATCCCTATGGCAGATAATGTAATAATTTAATATTCCCTTATGACTGAATTATGCTCCATTGTGCATACATATAACATTTTCTTTATCATTTATCTATTGAAGGGTACTTGTGTTGGTTCCATAACTTGGCCACTGTGAATGATGCTGCTGTAGAAATTGATGTCACTGCATTCCTAGAGTATGCTAACTTTAGATCTTTTTAATAAATTAAAAGGTGTGGGATATCTGGGTCATGTGGTGGTTCCAGTCCCAGTTTTTGAGGAATATCTATTCTAACTTTCAAGTGGTCAATCAGGATTTTTTAAAAGTCAGCATCTGATGTATGTGTTAAAAAAAATTGTGAACATTTTTGTGAACACCACATGAGAAAATTTTTCTTAACTAGGGAGCATAAGACATAACAATGGAGGGTTCTGTCTATTTGAAATTATGGAGAGATGTAATCAGACAAGGAAATAATAGGAATTGCTATAGTTGCATGTTATATAGTAATAATAAGCTGTATTTGGTATTTGCCTGGACTTGTAAAACTAAAATTATAAAAAGCCCCTGGTGACATACCTGCTGTGTGGCAGGATGACACTCCTGAACAATTCTCATATGAACCTTTATCTATGATTTGAGTGGTGGCTCCTAGTGTAGTCATGTTTTGGTCTTTATCAATGAAGACCAGAGCATGACTTGGCTGAAAATTACTATTTAAACACCTGGACTTTTGGAGAAAACTATCAGCAGCACGATGACCACAGCACCCTATGTTGCTTTGTCTTTTGACTGCCCTGGCTGCTGTCCACACTATCGCTGATTGCTGATCAACAATTGACACCAAGACCAAATGACTGACCACCTCACCCATGATGACAACTGCCATCCAGCCTCTAGCTTGTCAGACACCCAAGGACATCCAAAGACATCTGAGATGCTGAGAGAGGTTATGGTTGACAAAAATTTCCTTGGTCTTGTTGAAATTCTGGGCTATGAGATGTTGCATTGAATAAGTTCATGGGGATTGAATGCTAGGTGAATAAGGGAGTGAATCTTCTCTGTATTTGTGACTTGCTATTATTATGAATGTTGAGTGTGCATTGCATGAATAAATTCCACTTGTTGGAACCAAACTTGATTCCTCTCTAATTCACTGCTTGCAATATTTGGCATATTTGGCAGGTGCCAATTATGGCAGTCAACATTGCTAGCTGGAGTAATTGAGATTTATTCTTTTTTCTTTGAATCCCATGTTTTGCCTATCAAAAGTTTCACCTCACTGAAACCCAAAAAGGCATGACCATTGGCCTAAGACTGGCAAGGGATTCAGTCCCAAGGTGGCAGAAATGCAAGCATGAAACCCAATGTGGCAGAAGTGTGGAGAAACTGGCTCATAACTGATATGAACATGTAGAGGCAAAAGTGATAGCTCTGATATTTCTATTAACATGCATAGGCTTTTACAATTATATAATAATGGTACAAAAAGTTGATTTGGCATCACAGGGTGTCTCCTGACCTTGACTCTACACAAAATATATTCCTAGTTACACGATCTTGTTATATCCATAAATGAAACTTCAAGACTAGCTTGGGAATTTGAATTGTGGGAATTGAGAATTTTACTCAAAATAGCAAGATGTCTAGCTTGAATAAGTAATTTAGCAAACTTTCTTTAAAACCTGAGAAAACAGAATTGAAACCTCAATCTCCGTGCAGAAAATGTGAAAAAATAGTGCAGGGAAAATTATCTAAATATGATTAGGGTAGTAAATTAACTATACCTCTCAGTAATTCTGATGTAGTAGAACCTATAATAGATTGAGCAGATAAAAGGGAGATCCCAAGCATCTTTTGCAAAATTATTGATGATGTTGATAATGACAGTTTGAGGGAAAAAAATTAGTACGAGAGATGATTGTCAGAAGTAAAAATAATCCGTTCCTGCAGGACATATGCGAGAGCAACCCTGTTAGCACTGTGAAAACCACAGTCACACCGTCCTTTAGAACACCAGGAGAAATGAATGAAAGTATGATTGAGATGTGCGCACTCACTTGTGGTGAAATTCAACAGTGTAGACAAGACTTTGCACAGAGGAAAACTAAAGACAGAGATATCTTATACAAACTCTGGGACAAAGGTGCAAATACCATTAGATTAAGTATGGATAAAATGAGGTACCTAATTGACTTTGTAGAACACCCAGTTTTACACAAGACCTGACAGATGATGCTGGAAGCATCACCTGATGAATTTAGAACCTTATTTGGGTGGATTGCGGATGCATGGAGACATGCATTGCCTAAACTCAATTTAAATTCTTCTTTTGAAACTCAATGCAGATGGTGCACCATTGACAAAGCTATCAAGCTATGTAGGAAAATAGGAGTCATTTGCATGATATATGAGCATAATAGAAATATCACACCTTTTAGGATAAAACTTACACCAGCAATAAGACACGTCATAATAAAAGGGGCACCAGAACATTTGTGGTTAATGCTTACACCTGCATTGTCAGGACATGGGTTTGTAATACAGATAGTAGAGTAGTTTAAACAGGTCAGAGACTTGCAGGGACAGCACAAATTTACCTTTATGGTAACTAAAATAAAACTTTTACCAAGATGCCACCATTTACATTGGCCACACAATTTACCAGACAAAAGGGTCAATTCCAACAACAACCTCAATTTACTCAAAGACCATGTCAACAGGCACAGTTCTTGTATAACTGCAGATTTAGCAATATTTTTCCAAAAAACAACCATGGCCCTGGCCAGAGCTGTACTCAGCTAGGGCAGAGACAGCAAAGACCCAGATACCAGAATACCCACCCTCCTTATTGATCAAGACCAACAGGAAATGAGCAGAGGCAATGGCAACCTCACAAGAGAGTGAACCAACATCCAAACTAGCATATCAGGTCACCCCAGCAGTCATATAATTTCCAAATGACAACAAACCATATGTTTTATTCACTTGTAACATTTTTCATAGACATCAGTTTTCTAGTAGATACAGCAAGTGGAATTACCATAATACAGTCTCTATTTAACTGTACATCATGAAAAGTTTCTACTACTAATGTAATGGGAATATCAGGCTCCATTTTAACTGGGCATGTCATTCCCATAACAATTTGACTCTTTAATAGAGAACCTATCAAAACTAACACCTTAATGACCGAAGCTCCATCAGCAATATTAGAAATGGACAATATTCCAAGAATATTTGAGGCATGGATTCCACTTAAATTGCTGAAGGGATGTTTTACTTTAGCAACAGTAAAAATTGAACCAGTAGTGCTACCTTCAATTTCTCCTTCATATACAAAATAATATCCCCTCAAGTGTGGACATGCAGAAATCACTGAAACCTTAGAGGATCTTCTAGCAAAAGATATAATTGAACAAACTCTATCCTTTAACTATAATAGCCCTGTATGGCCAGTAAAAAAGCCTAATGGCAAATGGAGATTTACAATAGACTATCAAAATATGAACAAATTAAGCCCACAAATGCCAGGATCCCTTCCATATATTGAAGGAAATTAAGGACTTCAACCCCAATTATTGTTCTGCCATTGATTTCTCTGACATATTCTTCTCCATCTCATTAACTACTGCATTTAGAGAACTTACCATGTTTACATGAAATGCTACATAATACAGATTTAAGAGAGTTCCCCAGGGATATAAAAAGAGTACCATTATTGCACATGCTGCCATACAATGAACCATACTATTTGATAAACTAGATAAATTAATCAAGATTCTTACTTATGTGGATATCCTAATCATAGGACATGAAGAATGAAAGGTGAAAGAAGCCATGGACTTGATTTTCCACACCCTTACTAACAATGGATGGATGATAAATAAGGACAAAATTCAAGGCCCAGCAAAATCAGCAAAGTTCTTATGCGTACTACGGACCAACGGTGGCCCTCAAGTAACAGACTCAGTAATCAATAAAATAGTACAAGTCCCAACCCCTAAGGACAAAACTGCAGTCAAACACATCATAGGCCTATCCAGATATTGGTGCCAACACACTCCCTTTCTACAATTAATTTTACAACATATATAAAAGGTAACACGAAAAGGAGCAGATTTTGAATGGGATGTGCCCAACAATTTGCTTTCCAAACATTAGTCAACTATTTGCAAAAGTTTTCTAAATTATATATCCCAAAGGACTCAGAAATTTTGGTAATTGACATACTCTTTTTAAATGATTATGGTAATTGGATAATTTATGTCAAACAGTCAGGAATGACTAAACCATTTGGCTTCTATTGCAAATTCTTTCCATATGCACCCAACAGATATTTGTTATTTGAAAAATTGACTTGGACATTATGTGATGCAATAAAACACCTCAGTTTCTCAGTTAATAACCACCATCTTATAGTCCAAACATCAGTACCTATACTGGACTGGATTAAGATGGAGGAAGCATCCCCTCAAGGACTACTGATGGAACCTAAAGTTCTACATTGGAAATGATACCTACAAAATTCCCTAGAAGAAACATTGGTGAAATCCTTTAAGGTACAGCCAGACTAATGAAAGAACTGGCAGCAATGCCATTATTTACTGTACCTGTAAAACTGGTACCAGAAAAATGGAATCCCATTGCAAAATGGGGTACAGACAACAAGCATCATAACTGCTAATTCATTGATGGATCCTGTGTTATTAAAAATGGGAAAGTGCACTGGAAAACTGCAGTTTTCAGACAAGTTTTAACTGACCAGGGAGTGGATGCCTCGACAGAGATAGCAGAAATACATGCAGTAAAATTGGTAGTGGAACTTGGTCAGAAACATAATGATAAAATTATACACAAATTTTCTGACATGGTATGCTTGCAATAGTTTAGCTATCTGGCCAGCAAAATGGAAACACCAACTTCAAAATCAATAATAAACATGTATGTGGAAAAGTTATATGGCATTATTTGACAGATGCACCCATTAAAATATTTGTTTCACATGTTGATGCCCATAACTGGAAAATTAGATGAGAACTCTAAAAATAATGATATAGTTGATAAGTTTGCCAAAATAGCGACACTCAGACTAGTAAATAGGAAATCTTGGGCAGTGACAAAGAGGTGGGATACTAAATTAAAATTGCATTGATCACCACAGTGAGAGATAGAATGCATTGAACTTCAGGAATTAATTATTACTAAACCAGAGCTGATGGAAATTCATAAAATATTGGGTCACATAGGTAAGCATGCTTTATACATTTGGAATCTTAGATGGGATCTCAAACCATCATGGAAGGCTTGTGCTGACACTATCACATGTCCAAACTGCCCGAATGCAGCTACAAGATTTAGAAGAAATCCACTGTCCCGCACATCTTCACCAAGACATTTCAACTATATAGTTCAAATACACTTTCTATGACCAATTAGATCATACCACTATGTATGCACAAAGGTAGACACTCATTCTGGCCTAGGGTTGGCGAAACAGGCATCAAAACCAAACCAACTTTCTACTATACTTACAATATGGTCAGGGTGCACTGCATATGGCCTGCCATGTATTTTTGCATCAGATCAAGGATCCCATTTTATCACAAAACTTACACAAAAATTAGCAGAAGTATTAGACATCCAATGAGATTTTCATGTAGCCTATAATCCCACAGAATCAGGTTATATAAAATGCTTCAATGGGTTACTGAAGATGATTACTCTCGAATACACTACTCAATCAGGCAATCTTAATAGCAGTAAATGAATTAAATAACAGACCCAGAGTACACAGACTCTCCCTATTTGAAACTGTTTTCCCACTAAGTTACATGCAATGTCCTGAGTAAAGAGAAACAAAGAATACTGACAGATAAATGCCTCATACATTCTAGCGATGACTCAACATTGCATTCTGGTGACATCATTGGACAAGGACCTGTCACATCAGTTTGGACATCTGTAGGAAACTGAGTTGAAACTCACAAAACTCAAAGATTTGGCCTCAGTATGACATACCTCATAAAATATCTACGCAAAAGTATACAAATCCTAGTGACTCATTATCATATGTAAACTTCATGATAACCATACACTTTATGTGGTGCCACACCCACAGAAAGTGCAGTGAAGAACACAGCACCAACACACACACCTGTGGAAAGTTCATTAATTACACAATATGTCCCTTGGGAATCCATCTTTTAACCACAAATTTAGTCACACTTATTCTGAGTCATACTATATCAGAAGTATTACTATGACTTCCTCTACCACTACTCATTTTGAATATCACAAGGCTCCAAGTTTTATAATAAAGAATATCACATCATACAACGATTTTACAAAGGATACACGGAAGTGGAAGGACATGTACTGGAATACTGGAGACATAATCTTTGGCTTTATAACCATACAGTTTTAACTAACTCTTCTGGAAAAAATATGAAACATACAAAAAAATACTCTCTGAGTATACAGTATGTAATGACCCATATTCTGTGTGTCCTAATAATGGGAATGAAAATAAACTAATGGCAAAATTCATCTGTGTTGCCAATTTCCCCAACCTCCCAACTTATGGATATTTTGAAATGCTCAATGCATATAGACTAGATCTTACAGTATCCAACATCTCTTTCCCTCCAACAAGCAATTGGTGAAAATTTATGGCTCTAGGGACCCATACACAAAGAGTGCCTCTGATACTTACAGATCCAATACCACAACTATTTCCTTCCATGCTATACAAGGATCAAGTGCAAAAGAAGTGCTCAGAAGAAATAAATTAATATTATTGCATGAGGTCAATTTTTGCACATACCAATGCAACAGAAAATGAAGACTTGAAGTACAATGATACTCTGTACTAGTTACAGCTTGATACATTTGCATAAAGAAGTTAAGATACTTTGTTACATGTCAAAATGTGTTTATGGGTAATAACAAGATATCCCTATGAGGACACTGTTATATCTTCAGACTCACTAAAACATATTTTCCATCCAACTTTCATGATATATCCAGGTAACTCTTTGAATAATTCTTCAACAGACTTGTACCTGTCAGTGAACAATGTTTCCATCAGCCTAACCAGTGTTCATAATGAAAAAGGATCCTGCTGGACAGTCATTATCAACACACATTCAAGAACCACCATAAATAATAGTACTACATGGCATTGGTGGCACTGGACAAACTGGAATGAGACCAGGAAAGTACTATCAGGAAACTATACATGGAACTTAATGCACTTTTACTTCCACAACAGAACATCTCTATGAAATGAAGACCCACACACAACCATCCCAAAGGAGAAATATCCCATCTGGATAGTCAACAAGCTCCCCATACAAATTGGTTTTATGAGGATACCCACCACTACTGACTCAAATCCTCCAATGTCAGAGACAACACCACATTATCATTTACATCCTTCATCCCTGTTGTTTCATTACAACATAACAACACTATATGAGATAACATACATAATTAACCCTACATGGGAATTGCCAACTTCCATTCCCACACTCATCCATCTGCCACATAGCAACATTGGAACCACAAATGTATCATATTATGACATACTGTGAGATGTATGTAACCAATCAGTAGTGAAGAAAACCTATAAAATACAATGTGACACACCAGTCAAACTTAAACCCACTGTAACACTATTGAGCTACATGGATCTGTGAATCCATGAAAGTTTTTTAGCCTTAATCCAACATGCAATTGGATGGATGACTCTATTGTACATTACAAAATCAAAGAAACAGACAACAGGTCCCTATCCTGGTGGCTCACTACAGGAATAAACTTCTTGTCATGGAAACATGTAACACAGAGTGGTAAATTTTCATATTATTTTAATATGGTACTTCCAGGATTTGACACTGAATGGTATGTCATTGATATGGTATTACACAACATCTTACATAATGAAATTGACCTCACTGAGGGAATATCAATGAAATATGTCAAATCATACACATACAAAATGAATCTTTGAGAATACTACATAAGAGAAACAGCACAACTTCCTGCTTCATTGATAGGGGAGGCATTAATGCAACAAAAAGGTTGATACAGCACACTTGAAACATGGAGTTATTTTTCCACCATGGAGACTGATGGAAACAAGAAATGCACCTAGATTTATACCTGTTACTCATCAATCTGTACGAACACTCATGAATCCCACCAGACAATACATATCCCTCAGAGTCCAAATAAACAACATCAATAACAAGGAAAGAGAGATGTGTGGTGTACTGATTTTGATTGGTGTGCTAAATGAGCTTGAATTCTCCAAGTATTATATGGATTAATTAAAACTATATTTTTGGCCATGCTGAAATAGCGTTTCATGAAAACCCTTTTGAAATATCTATCATAAATTTTATATCTTTGCAGTCACCCTTTTTGGACTCATACTAATTTTTCTGAAAACATTTTCTATGATATGAAACCTTATATACATATGTAACATTACATCTAGGCACTCATGGGATCTTACAACATATGTGGAACCCCATGGGAGCCTGGAGGTGGACCGTAATGAGACAAGGAAATAATAGAAATTGCTATAATTGTGTGTTATATAGTAATAATAAGTACTTGGTATTTGCCTGGACTTGTAAAACTAAAATCCAAAAGGTTCCTGGTGACATATTTGCTGTGTATCACAGGATGACACTCCAGAACAATGCCAATATGAAACTTTATCTATGATTTGCATGGTGTTTGAGTGGTATAGTACAGTCGTGTTTTGGTCTTTATCAATGAAGAGCAGAGCATGACTGGGCTGAAAATCATTACTTAAACCCCTGGACTTTTGGAGAAAACTGTCAGCAGCACCAGGACCAGAGTACTCCATGTCACTTTGTCATTTGAGTGCGCTGGCTTTTGCCCACACTATAGCTGATCGCTGACCGACCATTGTTACCAAGGCCAGTTGACTGACCCCCTCTATTATGATGATGACTGCCATTCAGCCTTCAGCTTGTCAGGTACCTGAGGACATACAAAGACATCTGAGGAGCTGAAAGAGGCTATGGTTGAGAAGAATTCCCTCGATCTTGTTGACTGACTTCTTGGCTAAAAGATGTTGCATTGAGTAAGTCCATGGGGATTAGACTCTAGGTAAATAAGGAAGTGAATCTTCAATGTATTTGTGATTTGCTATTATTAGGAATGTTAAGTTGAGTGTGCATTGCATGAATAAATTTCACTTGTTGGAACCAAACTTGATTCCTCTCTTACTCACTGCTCAAGACAGAAGGGCTTTGGCATAATCCTTATTTGAGTGTTATTGGGTGCACAATAGTCCCTTAAATTGCTTTTGTTTTACTGTCTTTCATTGTGTAATTAAAAAGACAATGAGACAGAAGGATTGAAATTTCAAAGTCAACCATAGCATCTTAGGCTGAAAGCAGTTCAGCAAGATACTATCTCAAAATAAAATTCATATATAAAAAAGGGCTTGGGATGTGTCTCAGTGATTAAGCACCTCTGGGTTAAATATTTGGTACAAGAAAAAGAAAAGAAAAGAAAGAAAGAAAGAAAGAAAGAAAGAAAGAAAGAAAGAAAGAAAGAAAGAAAGAAAGAAAGAGAGAAAGAAACATAAATTTAGTTGTGCCCACCTCCCTTCATTTCCTTGGGGCAGGAAAGTACCCTTGGATTGAGTGCCTTTGGCGTGTACACAGTTTATCTCTGTTCATCAGGTGAGGGGATGTTCCTTCTTACTTCCCTTTTGTCAAACAGCTGTGGATCTTTCTTACATCACAAGTCATTTTATATTTAAATATAAATACTGTATTTTAAAAATGGAACCAGTCTTTCTGTTTCTCATAATGTGTCATATTAATTTAAAAATATCTCAGGAGACATGCATTGATTTTAGAGACACTCCAACAGAGAATTCTAGAAAAATAGATAACAGTGCCACTCAGGCCTAGGAGCCCTAACCAAGTCCAATCTGGAGAGCTGCACTTTCTCTCTCAAAGGAAGGAAGTGAGCATTGTGTTGCTTCTACTGCAGTGATGCTCCACCCTCATCAGGTGAATAGTGCTTCCTCTAAATTTTTCTGGAGTAAGAGACTCAGGGGGTTAGCTAGCTGAGGGTTGCAAACTAGCAAACAAGACAGCCAGGCTTGCTACTCCTTTCTAAGTTCTCATGCATGCACACTGTGCAGAATCTCCTGTTATTTGCTTCTTCAGGAACAAAGATAAAGTCAGAGAGAATTTGGGCTTCATTACAGTTTTCCATGAATATGATTTCTGTGTGTGTGTGTGTGTGTGTGTGTGTGTGTGTGTGTGTGCATGTTTCTGTGTGTATTGATATACACATTAGCATTCATTTTTTAATGTAGGGTGAAACTTAATGTTTGGAATAATAGATTTTTGGCAATATTAATATATTTTTTTCTCAGTGCTGGGGATTTAATCCAGGGTCTCACACATGCAGATATGCACTCTCCCATAAACTAAATTCCTAGCCCCAAAATATTCACAATTTACATGAAATGCAGAATTATTGCAAATCCATATAAAGTACAGCAAGTGTTTGAGCATGTTTAGCCAACCCAGTAATTCATGATCTCTTAGGAGCTTGGAAAATTGATGTGAGAAAAGCACATGCAACTAGTGTGTCTCCAGCATTGGCCTCCCTTGCAACTTGATTTAGGGGCACTTCCCCACATTTTTACCATTAGAAGTGACCATGAGAAATAAATGCAAAGGCAAATAGTTTGACCAGTAATAAGCACTCCATACATTACCCCTATTATTTGTATTTCCAGAATGTGGAGAAGGTGGGAGAATTCAGCTGCAAAAATATCAGGTGATAAACTGACTCTGCCAGCAGGTGGTAACTTGATGATCCAATGTGTTTCAGTGGCATAAGCATCACTTTGTAGTTAAATATTTGCTTGTGTATCTAATTGTCTATGAAAATTATTTCTGATAAACAAGATTCTGGTTGGCCTTCAAAGTAACCTGGCATCCAACAAGAACTCATATTATGAACCATTATGAACACTTGATATTGTAAATTCAATTTTACTAACTTTCTGAAAAATTCCTACCACTACAAAGTATAATATTTTGCCTTTGTATAGCATGACTGGGAAGCTGTTGTATGGTTTTCAGAAAGAATTCTGAACCAAGATAAGTCTCCTAAGCTCATTTGTTGTTCCTGCCTGAGTGTATGAAAGGAGTCAGTCATTCAGTCTACATGGATAGATGGGAGTCCAATGATAATGCCTGGGACTTTGACCCATGAGCAGTCATTAATCATGCAGAATGACTGTAATATTTCTTCTCTGTGTTGCATCAAGGTTCTGTCCTAATTGCTGATGTTTGGGAGATAGAATATTTCACCCTGCCTGGGGAGAAAGATGAGCTCAGCTCAGCCATGAAACATCAGGAGACACCTGGAAGTAAAAATAGAAGGAGCCAAAGGGGTCCAGAGTGAAGAAGCAACTGTAAACTGTAAGCTAAGAAGAAAGAACATAACAGGATTGGGGTAAGCTGTTGGGTGGGCTTGTTGTCTAGAGAATAAAAAGCCAAGAAGGATGGTGGAGTACTAGTGAATTTGGTGCTGCTAAAACAAAATAACTTAATTTGGGTACTTTATAAAAAATTGTTTATTTAAATCACAATTATTGCAACTAAAGAGTCTACAAAATATGGTAAATCAGTCCTGGAAAGGAAACCCTGGCAATGTTGTAACATGTTGGAGAAACAGAAAAGGAATAAGCAACATGCAGAAGAGGCCAAGCATATGGGGTGATCTCATTTTATAACAACCCACCTTCTAGAGAACTTACCATGACTTTTTTTTATTGTAAACAAATGGGATACATGTTGTTTCTCTATTTGTACATGGAGTCAAGGCATACCATTTGTGTAATCATAAATTTACAAGGGTAATGTTGTTTGATTCATTCTGTTATTTTTCCCTTACCCACCACTCCTCCCACCACTCTTTTCCCTCTATACAGTCCTTCCTTCCTCCATTCTTACCACCCTCCTTATCACTAACCCTAAACCTAACCCTAACCCTAATGCTAACCCCTCCCACCCCTCATTATATGTCCTCATCAGCTATCAGCAAGATCATTTGTTCTTTAGTTTTTTGAGATTGGCTTATCTCACTTAGCATGATATTCTCCAATTTCATCCATTTGCCTGCAAATGCCATAATTTTATCATTCTTCATGGTGGAGTAATATTCCATTGTATATATATGCCACAGTTTCTTTAACCATTCATCAACTGAAGGGCATCTAGGTTGGTTCCACAATCTTGCTATGGTGAATTGAGCAGCAATGAACATTGATGTGACTGTATCTCTGTAGTATGCTAATTTTAAGTCCTTTGGGTATAGGCCAAGGAGTGGGATAGCTGGGTCAAATGGTGGTTCCATTCCAAGCTTTCTGAGGAATCTCCATACTGCTTTCCAGAGTGGCTGCACTAATTTGCAGTCCCACAAGCAATGTATGAGTGTACCTTTTTCCCCACATCCTCGCCAACACCTATTGTTGTTTGTGTTCTTGATAATCGCCATTCTAATTGGGGTGAGATGGAATCTTGGAGTAGTTTTGATTTGCATTTCTCTTATTACTAGAGATGTTGAATATTTTTTTATATATCTGTTGATTGCTTGTACAACTTCTTCTGTGAAGTGTCTGTTCATTTCCTTAGCAAATTTGTTCATTGTGTTATTTGGATTCTTGGTGTAGAGTTTTGTGCATTCTTTAGAGATTCTGGAAATTAGCGCTCTATCTGAAATATGAGTGGCAAAGATATTCTCCCACTCTGTAGGCTCTCTCTTCACATTACTGATAGTTTCCTTTGCTGAGAGAAAGTTATTTAGTTTGAATCTTTCCTACTTGATGATTCTAGCTTTTATTTCTTGTGCTATGGGAGTCCTGTTAAGGAAGTCTGATCCTAAGCCAACAAGTTGAAGATTTGGACCTACTTTTTCTTCTATAAGGTGCAGGGTCTCTGATCTGATTCCGAGGTCCTTGATCCATTTTGAGTTTATTTTTGTGCAGGGTGAGAGATAGGGGTTTAATTTCATTCTGTTGCATATGGATTTCCAGTTTTCCCAGCACCATTTGTTGAAGGGGCTATCTTTTCTCCATTGCATATTTTTGGACCCTTTGTCTAGTATGAGAAAATTGTATTTATTTGGGTTTGTGTCCATGTCCTCTATTCTGTACCATTGATCTGCCTGTCTATTTTGGTACCAATACCATGCCATTTTTCTTACTATTGCTTTGTAATAGAGTTGAAGACCTGGTATTGCGATACCCCCTGCTTCTCTCTTTCTACTGAGGATTACTTTAGCTATTCTGGGTTTTTTATTCTTCAAGATGAATTTCATGATTCCTTGCTCTATTTCTGTAAGGTACATCACTGTTTTTTTAATTGGAATTGCATTCAATCTGTATAGCACTTTAGGTAGTATGGCCATTTTGACAATATTAATTCTACCTATCCAAGAACATGGGATATCTTTCCATCTTCTAAGGTTTTCTTTAATTTCTTTCTTTAGTGTTCTGTAGTTCTCACTGTAGAGGTCTTTCACCTCTTTTGTGAGATTGATTCCCAAGTGTTTTATTTTTTTTGATGCTATTGTGAATGGGGTAGTTTTCCTAATTTCTCTTTCTGAAGATTCATCACTTATGTATAAAAATGCATTGGATTTATGAGCATTGATCTTGTAACCTGCTACTTTACTGAATTCACTTATGAGTTCTAAAAGTTTTCTGATGGAATTTCCAGGTTCTTCTAAATATATAACCATGTCATGAGCAAACAGGGATAGTTTGAGTTCTTCCTTTCCAATTTGTATCCCTTTAATTTCTTTGGTTTGTCTAATTGCTCTGGCTAGAGTTTCAAGGAAGATGTTGAATAGAAGTGGTGAAAGATGGCATCCCTGCCTTGTTCCAGTTTTTAGGGGGAATGCTTTCAGTTTTTCACCACTTTGATTGATATTGGTTATGGGCTTGGCATAGATGGTCTTTACAATGTTAAGGAATGTTCCCACTACCCCAATTTTTCCTAGTGTTTTGAGCTTGAAGGGTTGCTGTATTTTATCAAATGCTTTTTCTTCCCCTATTGAAATAATCATGTGATTCTTAACTTCAAGTCAGTTGATGTGATGAAAGACATTTATTAATTTCTGGATGTTGAACCAACCTTGCATCCCTGGGATAAAACCCACTTGATCGTGGGGCACTATCTTTTTAATATGTTTTTGTATGTGATTTGCTATAATTTTGTTGGGAATTTTTGGTTCGATGTTCATTAAATATATTGGTCTGAAATTTTCTTTCCTCGATGTGTCTCTGTCTGGTTTAGTTATCAGGGTGATAGTGGCTTCATAGAATGAGTTTGGGAGGGTTCCCTCCTCTTCCATTTCATGGAATACTTTGAAGAGTATTGGAATGAGCTCTTTTTTAAAGGTTTTGTAGAACTCGGCTGAGAACACATCTGGTCCTGGACTTTTCTTTGTTGGTAGGCTTTTGATGATCTCTTCTATTTCATTGCTTGAAATTGATTTAATTAAGTTGTATATATCCTCCTCATTCAGTTTAGGTAATACATTTGTCTCTAGAAACTTGTTGATGTCTTTGAGGTTTTCTCTTTTGTTGGAGTATAGATTTTCAAAATAGCTTCTAATAATGTTTTGTATTTCACTCATGTCTGTTGTGTTATTTCCTTGTTCATTCTGAATTTTAGTAATTTGAGTTTTCTCCTTCTTTCTCTTTGTTAGTGTGGCTAAGGGTTGACCAATTTTGTTTATTTTTTCCAAGAAACAACTATTTAGTTTGTTAATTTTTCCAATTGTTTCTTTTGTTTCAATTTCATTGATTTCGGCTCTGATATTAACTATTTCCTGTCTTCTACTACTTTTGGTGTTGGTCTGCTCTTCTTTTTCTAGGGCTTTGAGCTGTAGTGTTAAGTCGTTTACTTGTTGATTTTTACTTCTTTTGTTGAATGCACCCCATAAAATAAATCTTCCTCTAAGTACTGCTTTCATAGTGTCCCAGAGATTTTGATATGATGTGTTTTGTTCTCGTTTATTTCTAAGAATTTTTTTATTTCCCTCCTAATATCTTCTGTTATCCATTCATCATATAATAGTGTATTATTTAGTCTCCAGGTATTGGAGAAGTTTCTGTTTTTTATTCTGTCATTTATTTCTAATTTCAATCCATTATGATCTGATAGAATACAAGGTAGTATCTGTATCTTCTTGTATTTGCTAACAGTAACATTGTGGCATAAAATATGGTCTATTTTAGAGAAGGATCCATGTGCTGCTGAGAAGAAAGTATATTCGTTCTTTGTTGGATGGTATATTCTATATATGTCCGTTAAGTCTAAATTGTTGTTTGTTTTATTGAGATCTATGGTTTCTTTATTCAACTTGTGTTTGTAAGATCCATCCAGTGGTGAGAGACGTGTGTTAAAATCACCTGGTATTATTGTGTTGTGGTCTATTTGATTTATGGAATTGAGAAGGATTTGTTTGACATACAAGGATGAGCAACTGATTGGGCCACAGATATTTATGATTGTTATGTCTTGCTGATTTATGCTTCCCTTAAGCAGTACGTAATGTCCTTTTTTATTCCTTCTGACTAGTTTTGGCTTGAAGTCCACATTATCTGAAATGAGGATGGATACTCTAGCTTTTTTGCTGTGTCCGTGTGCATGGTATGCTTTTTCCCATCCTTTCACCTTTAGTCTATGGGTGTATCTTTCTATGAGATGAGTCTCTTGCAGGCAGCATATTGTTGGATTTTTCTTTTTAATCCAATCTGCCAGTCTATGTCTTTTGATTGATGAGTTCAGGCCATTAACATTCAGGGTTATTTTTGTGATATGATTTGTATTCCCAGTCATTTGACTCATTTTTGTTTTTTGACATGATTTGGTTTCTCTTTATTTGGCTATTCCTTTAGGCTAGTTCCTCCTGTTGCTGATTTGCATCGTTGTTTTTCATCTCTTCCTCATGGAATATTTTGCTGAGAATGTTCTGTAATGCTGGCTATCTTTTTGTAAATTCCTTTAGGTTTTGTTTATCATGGAAGGATCTTATTTCGTCGTCAAATCTGAAAGTAAGTTTTGCTGGGTTAAGATTCTTGGTTGGCATCCGTTTTCTTTCAGGGCTTGGTAAATGTTGTTCCAGGCCCTTCTAGTTTTTAGGTTCTGGATTGAAAAATCTGCTGATATTCTTATTGGTTTCCCCCTGAATGTAATTTGATTCTTTTCTGTCGCGGTCTTTAAAATTTCGTCTTTATTTTGTATGTTAGGTATTTTCATAATATTGTGCCTTGGTGTGGGTCTGTTGTAATTTTGTACATTTGGAGTACTATAAGCCTCTTGTACTTGGTTTTCCATTTCATTCTTCAGATTTGGGAAATTTTTTGATATTATTTCATTGAATAGATTGTTCATTCCTTTGGTTTGTTTCTCTAAGCCTTCCTCAATCCCAATAATTCTTAAATTTGGCCTTTTCATGATATCCCATAATTCTTGTAGATTCTGTTCATGATTTCTTACCATCTTCTCTGTTTGGTCAATTTTGTTTTCAAGATTTAATACTTTGTCTTCAATGTCTGAAGTTCTGTCTTCCAGGTGTTCTATCCTATTGGTTATGCTTTCTATGGAGTTTTTAACTTGGTTTATTTTTTCCTTCATTTCAAGGATTTCAGTTTGCTTTTTTTTCAATATCTCTAACTCTTTATTGAAATGATCTCTTTCTTCCCGTATTTGGTCTTTTAACTGTTGATTGGTGTGATTATTTAATGCCTGCATTTGCTCTTTCATCTCCTCCTTCAATGCCTGCATTTGCTCTCTCATCTCCTTGTTTGCTTCCCTGATTGTTTTAATTATGTACATTATTCTACAACAGTTTGGAATTGTTTAAAGATTGTCCTCCACCATGGAACCATGGAGAAACACTGAACTACAAATCTTTCAATAATAGCAACTGGTATGATCCTTAAAGCAAATTGTTATGACTAGAAATTATCTCTACTTCATTAACAACAATGAAGAGGGCTGCCTCTCTCTATATGCTATTTGTAATATAAATATAAGGCATTCACACTTACAATGGAAATTGGCAATACCAAAAAGAACCATGCATACTCTCTTCAGTGAAGAAATTTTCCATGGATCTCAGATGGATTGTTTTCATTAAGTTCATTTTTGCTATGTTCTGGAAATTAGAAAAAAAATTTTGAACACTTACTAAAAAGACATTTAAGAAAAAAGTTTCATCACAATAAAAATGAAAGGCAAGACCCACTGAAAAACCTGGAAAGCAAATCCCACAAGGTACTTTAGCTACAGGAATTAGGTGAAAGACTTGACTTCCTACATCCATCTCCTTTCTCAAACGAGTTTATTCTTGATTTGGATCAGCTCCTATACATAAAAAATGATGAGGATTTTACTCTGAAGAGGCCTATGACTAACATAAGCCCTGAGTTTCACCCTTGATATTCTGCTAATTAATTGCAAGGCTGCCAGTCATGGTGACACAAGCCTGTAATCCCAAAAGCTTGAGAAGTAAAGGCAGGATGGAAGGTTTAAAGCCAGCCTGAGCAACTTTGTGAAGAATTAAAAAACTCAGCAAGACCCTGCCTCTATGTAAAATAAAAAAATGGGCTGGGGATGTGGCTTAGTTGTTAAGCACCTCTGAGTTCAATCACTGGTACAAAAAAGCAAGCATAAACATACATACAAATTGCAAGGATATCAGGAAACTCCTTAATTTCTCACTACTTTCATTTTTTTCACCTGTAATACACAGGTAAAATTTTCTTCATATTTTTTGAGTGAAGGAGTGATGGCAAAACCAGACCTGGTTGTGAAATGAAATTACAAAAACGTTATGGTCAAAGTCTAGTACCTGGAGAAGGGGTCAATTCCCCTCCCCTCTCTTAGCTTTTCTCCAGGAAGTTGAATTGATCAATACATAACTGCACCAAGAGTCTAACTCATTTCTCCTGAAATGTAATAGGTGTCTGTGAGAGAAGTTGTTTCTTCTTTTCTCTTCTGTGAGGACACTTTATGTTAGAGACACTGCACGAGATCTTCAGTCACATAGATTAGGAATTTTTTTTTTTTAAAGAAGAAAAATCTCCAATGATAGTGAAGCCAGAATTAAGGACAGGTAGTTAGTGTAGAAATAGGAAATGGGGTCAATTCGAGGAAATGAAGCCATGAAGCCATCTGCCTCTGGAAGCTGGAGACAGCCTCTGGAAGAATGGAATGTCAAGGATCTCCGGAGCCCATTGATGACCAAATTTACCTGCCTTTATCAAGGACTGCAAGCAAGGAGCTGCTAATTAATGCCCCCTGGTCCCTTATCTGCCTGAATCACCTTGGCCCTCCCCCTGCCCATGGCTTCTCACTTAATGCAAAACCAGGCCTAGTCACGTAGGCAGGAAGGAGAGATAAGCGGGAGAGAACTGGAGAACAAAAGGGACCTTAACCTATAAAAGATGTAGGGCGCACTCACTTCTTGGGACTTTAGAACATCAGCCATGGCCCCCTTCTTCCTGCCGGGAGAAGTCTGTATTATTACCTTTAAATAAAACCTGCTTAATATGCTTGCCTTGGTGTGCTTCTCTAGTGTTCAATCTTCAACATTAGAAGGAGCAGAACTCGTCACCGGTAAATGGCGGTATCGGATTTGGAGGTTCCACCGAGATTTATGCCAAGGTAAGTAAGCTTCTCTCTCCACGCACCCCACATCTGTTTGAGGTGCATCTTTCTTTCTGTCTCTTTATTTTTGGAGGGCAAAAAATGGGCACCGTCGGCTACTTAAATGCAGTTAGTGCAGCCACCATTCTTAAGACTCGGGTGAGAGGTTTCCCGGCCCAGGCAAGTTTCCAAATCACCTGCTCTGTAGGCATGTTGGACTGTGCTGAAGCCATTTCCTACTTTTCTGTCCAGGCCCGGAGCGCAATTGCCGCGAGTACACAGTGTCCCTAGTCCTGATATGCCCAGGATGTGTGGAGGTGGAGGAAGGGTTGGAGCAACTGTGGGGTTCTCGGCCCGGGCTACTCTCGGGTGGACCCCAAAGGTTTCTTCTCCAGACTCCCCCTCCCAACAGCCCTAAAGTATATCCAGGGTGATTGGTAGACAATGGCACTGAGGGAAAGCGCCAATTACCTTTGCCTCCGTATGGGCCGTACAGTGCACAACACTCCCGCACATCCACTCCCTCCTGGATGCTCCCCTTCCCTTGCTGGTCAGACATTAGAAATTCAAGCTGTAGGATTAAGGCCTGGGATAATTAGTATGAAAATGCCCAGGTTTCCTTTGTTCGCATAGTTAGCCTTCACTAGTCTAGACACTAGAGTCTCCCCATTACTGTTCCCGTGCTTAAATGTGCTCATGGTGTTCTCTTTAAGCTGCAAGAGGGAGGCATTTAAAAACCCCTCCCGTGAGACCCTCCAAGCAAAGGGCGTTATATGCCTAACAACCAATAGGTGTCCCCTCACCCTCCAGAGATTCCTTTAGTCTACAGGGCAAAAAGATAGGAAAAAGGCACACTTTTTACTTTTGTCATCACTTTTCATAATTAGGAGTTTATAGTGGCAGGAGGAAAGCAGTAATGCCCTTAAGTCTGAATCCTCCCAGGGTCTCTAGCACAGGGCAAACTAGGACCCTAGCACTTTGCCGAAGAAGGCCAGAAATAACTTTGGCAAAGCCAGGTAGTGAGAGACGGGTTTTTCTGGACTGTAAGGAAGCTCAGTTAGGGAGACATCCCTAATACTTCTAACTCAGAAGGGAGTTTCTCTCTCAACAGTATTGCCAGGTTCACCACTAGCCTGCATACTGCTAAATTACAAATGATAAAGAAAAGTGCCTTTCATATGTTACCATGCTTGACATCAATAATCTCTACCATGAGAGGAGAAAGCCTTGAGGAATCGCCTACTAAGGGAGGAAAATCGAGGGAACCTTCCCAACTTAAGACAGACAAAAATAAATTTAAGGAGGCTTTTGGAGGATCCTAATAAATATTGAGATGTTTCAAAACTTATGCCAGGTATGACTTCACCTGGAAGATTATGCTATTAACCATCTAGAGAACAGGCAGTTCCCAGAAACCATCCTAACTGGGATTCGAATAATGAGTAGGATGCCTAAACAAACTATTATGCAACCTTCAGGAAAGTCCTGCTATTTTCATGGAGAGACTTAGAAAAGCAATAAGAAAACACACCACTCTGAATCCTGAATCCATAAAGGGCCACCTACTTTTAAAGTATAAATTTATCATTTAGTCAGCCCCAAATATTTAGAGGAAATTACAAAATTGGCACGTGGCCCTGATCAATCCTCAGATGATCTTCTCCAGTTTGCATCTTCTGTTCTTTAATAGACATCAAAAGAAAGAAAAGGGAACATATAGGCAAGAAAAAGGACTTATTAAAGATTATTCAAACTGATAGAAACATTTAATGCCTTGCAATAGTCCATGCAATTTGCCCATTTTAGGAGTTAAAAAGTAAACTGCCTAGTCCAAAACCTTTGAATAATGAAGCAGTAATTTCCCCCACCCTGTAGTTCTTAATCCATACACTTTTATCTTGGATTCCAACTGCTGCTTGGTTTACTAAGTTAGATTTAAAAGATGACTTTTCCTGTCTATGCTAGACTCTGAATGGCAATTTCTGTTTGCCTTTGAGGAACCAGATACTGTATCTCAACTAAACTAGACAGTGTTGCCTCAGGATTTAGATGGCCCTCACCTGTTCCGGACAAACCTTAGCTAAGGACTTAACAAAATTCAGAGATAAAACATCTGTGATTGTTCAGTAAGTAAATGACATCCTTTATGTGCCCCCACCCAGGAGGAATATCAAAAGGCCATTGCAGAACTCCTAAACTTCTTAGCTAATAGGAATTAAAAGATCTCAAAAAACAAAGCTTAATTATGTCATCAACAGGTTCAATACTACAGAAAATAGCCACTATAGGACAATATTCTGCCCCAGGAATATCAAGAAGGGGACTTACTTCATGCTCCTGTCCTCAGCTTACCTATGAAGCAAGATTTAACCTGTTTGTCACAAAGGGAAAATAAATCCTGGATAAGCAGCCATAGGCAGCTCAATAATTAATGGCATATCTCAGTGAGAAACTTAGCAAAGTAGCTTCATTCTCAAAAATAATGGAAAATAAGGTCTCATAATATTCTTTAACATCCAACCTGTCCTGATGAGATGGCTAAAATGCCTTAGGCACAAGGTTTCTATTAAAACCTGTTAGATCCTTCCAGATCTCTGTCAAGGCTTACATTGAAATGTAAATAAAGGAAGCCTAAAGGCTCAGTAGGAGACCATCTCAAACCCAAGGAAAAAAAAGGTAGAAAAGAGCCTTACCTAAACTCCAGCAAAAGTGAATTTTATGGTGCTTTACTGAAGTAATTAACGGCCGTATCATTTTTCCAGGACTCTTGTTTTTTTTTAATTCCATATTTTTTTTGAGCTCATGTACCGGGGTCCAGCCCTAGCAGGAGTCCATGGGTTCCACACCAGTAAATAGGGACCGGGGAGACAGCATTGGCGATGGATGGAGAATGAAAGACACAGACTCTAGTTCTGGTGCAATAAATCCCACTTTATTCTGGGGAGGGCAGGGTTTATATACATTTTTCTTCAGGCTATAATGGCAGTCTTGTGCTTAATATTAAAGAAGTTTTCAAAGCATAGTCAGAAATTGTTTTTAACAAGGATAGAAAATTATGAGAAAACAGTAACCTTACAAATTATACTTACCTAATCACAATTGTTTTAAGAATATCTAACTACATCGGTGAACTAATACAATATTTACTTCCTTAATATCTAAACTCTATGTGACCTAAGACTATTCTTCTTATTCTCACGGTTAAAACAATAGACAAGTAATCTCATGTGACTATCTCTACTAGGTCCATCTGGTTAATATATAAATTGCTGAGTTAAGGGGTACAGTAGGGCAGCGGTCCCAAGTGTAATTGTGTACCAACGTTTATTATAGGGGTGACATAATCTTTGTAGGAAGGAAGGAATGTTATGAAACCTTATTCTTATACCTCACCAACACACATGAACAAAACCATCGTTAAAATTTAACCAGCCTGTTGGAGACAAAGGCAGATCTACAACTATTTTCTCCAGAGGCTTTCAGGGACTCATTGTATGGTTGCAAAATTATTTTTCATTTTGTTAGTGGTAAAGACCCATTGTTTTTCAGATTGTAGGTAATAGTTTCTGGAATTTTTGTTGTATTCCCTTCATCCCCTTAAGCAATCCGTTCAGACTGAAATGAGTAATATATCAGAGAAAACACCATGCTTCAGAGCAAAACATCCGGCAATTCCTTTTAGGATGAGCCTTTGCAATCATCCTCCAGAGGATCTTTGTCAAGCACTGGATGGAATTCCGGATGCCCCCGCAGCTCCCCCTTTCTTATTTTGTAAAGTGAACAGGCCTTCTTGAATTTTTATTTTCTTGACTAGTCTGAGGATTACTCGGAGGACGACTGGAAGACAAAGAATTAAAATTAAAATACATACTCCAATCAAGCCATATTGTAATATTGTATTTAGGATTGTACTATTAAATATAGTTGTTTTTATATTATGAAACATTTGGGAGGCCAAATTATCTGCTGGAACAACCGAGAGATGAGCCTGACTCAACATTCTTATTTGTAGTTGTAAAGCATTGATATCTGGTGCTATATTAGTATTATTACAAACTCCTCTAAGGTGAGTTTTAACTTGTTCCCAATTAGTATTATTATCAACCTTTAAAGGAGTAATACAAATCCATTTATAGTTAGCATGACATCTAGTGGTCAATCTTGTTTGAATATTTTGAATCTCATTTCCCATAAAGAGAATAGCTTCTTCAAGAGCATTAATTCTTGTTTCTAATTTTTTATCAATTTGTTTTTGTGCTGCTAAAGCCACAGAGACATTATGAGATAAATCATTTATGTATGAAGCGGTATGAATTTCCTGTACAAGCGCTGTGGTCAAGAGAGCTAAGGAAGTGATTATACTGATTAAAGCTGTTATTCCTAGGATCAAAGCTGCAACAAATCTTTTTGGTATTAAAAGTTCATTAACTGTTTTTAAAATTTCAACACCTGGGTCATCATACCAAGATTCTTTAAGATTAACTGGCAACATAACATAATTAGACTGATGTACAATTAAAAACACCTTTAAATCTTTAGTCATGGTTGAATTAATACAATTAGTAAGAACACAATCATGGCAATAAATGTTATAAGCTTCCTTATTTTTAGTGATATTGAAATTATTTAGACATAAGAATAGCATGAGGAGCATTTATACAAGCACGTACTGCAAAGTCATTAGGTTTACTTAACTTAGGTCTTTGTAGTAATACTATATTAGTAGCTGCTAATAGTTTATACAAGTCAGGAAAGTAAGAGAATTTACCATTTATAAGGTCACTCCGATAGATGGGTGTTACCCATCCAGGAGTAAACCATCTATGAATAGGCTCATTGGTATGAAAAGGGTTAAAATTAAAATGTACTGTTTTATTTTGTCTTATCTTTAACCATAGTTTATAATCAAAATCAGGAGAAGACACAGAATAATCTGTAATAGTAGTAGCAGAGCCTTGTGGCTTAAACTGTAATGCAGTATGATGAAAACCACATTCAAACCATTTTGGGAAATCTGTTTCTAAATTGAGTAGATTCCAAGAGCTGTCTTTACAACTGTTAAAGTCGTCACACGGTTTAAAAGGAGGCGGTAAAGCCACTGAAATATTTGTATCATTATAATTAGCATATCCAAGTGAGGTTATCTCTAGGGACCATATATCTCTTTCGTTGTCTTCTTCTCCTGGAGAATCAGTAATGTAAGTCCTATAACTTAAAGGGAGACATCCCAATGGCACATGTAGATTATCTGTACTAAAGCACATTGGTGTCTCTTCAGTAATTCCATGAAATGTAATTGTAAATGCTATTTTATGTGGTATTAAAGAATCTGAAATCCCTCCAAGTAGTTGAGGCTCATTAGTAAATACTTTAATATTAGATCTGCTCCAAGTAGTTGTATGCAGTAAGGGAGGATTTGGAAAATAGGTCCAGTAAACTTTCCCTTCATTATCCTAAGCATGAATAGGCAGTACCTGAGTCGAAATAAGAGCAATCAATGCAAAAAACAAAGCCTCTGGAGTTTTAGGTTTTCTGGAGCTGTTCACCATGTGTTCAGCAGCGGCAGTCAGGCATTTCACTTGTCCCCAAGTCGGCAGGTCTGAGTTGCGAGTTGCGGATGATTGTGCAAGATGCAACCATCTCATCTTAAATACTAGCCAGTTTTTGTCTGTCTGATTGGGTTGGTAAGGGATCCAATACTTTTTGTTCTTCCTACTTCGAATAGGGCTCATTGTAGTGACGTATCAATCTGTCTGGAATCCACAAAGGTGTTTCTGCATCCTGTGGAAATACACAAGCATAGCCTCGACCGGAGGTTAGCAAGACATCAGGTTCTCTCCATTTACCAGATAATAAATCTTTCCATTTTACTAAACTTTGCTTTGACCTTTTACTTTCCCAATGTCTCATCATTGCAGTATTTCCCTCTTTGTCAGTATTTAGATGATTTAAAACAAATAAAGCATGTTGTAAAATATGATGTGGGGAAGAATATTTAAGCTCTCCCTCTTTTAGTTTATTTATTTGTATTTTTAATCTTTGATGGTTCCTTTCTACTATTGCTTGTCCTTGTGGGTTATAAGGAATTCCTGTAGAATGAGAAATATTAAACCTGGAACAGAAATCTTTAAATGTTTTTGATGTATAAGCAGGAGCATTGTCAGTTTTTAAATTTTTAGGCATTCCTAAAACAGAAAAACAAAGGAATAAATGTTGAATCACTTCCTTGTAGGCTTCCCCAGTTCTGGTTGAGGCCACAATAACATGAGAAAAGGTATCAACTGTAACATGAACATAAGACAATTTTCCAAATTCTGATGTATGAGTTACATCCATTTGCCATAAGACATTAGGTAAAAGTCCTCGAGGATTAACTCCCATCTGTGGAGAAGGAATAAATTTAGGACAAACATGACAATTTTTAACAATAGTTTTAGCGTCTTCTCTAGAAATATGAAATTGTTTTTGTAAGGCAGATGAATTTTGATGATGATTTTTGTGTGATATAATAGCTTCTTCTATAACTGTTAAAATAAAATTTTTAGTTAAGTAATTAGCATGGGTATTCCCCTGAGCAAGGGGACCAGGTAATCCGGAATGTCCCCAAATATGACCTATAAAGAAATGTGAAGTTCTGTTATGAGTTAGATATTGAAGTTCTTGTAACCTATGTATAATTTTAGATGAAAAGGAGAGCATTGCTCTTTCTATGGTTGGAAACAGTTTAACAATGTATAGTGAGTCTGTGTACAAGTTAAAGGGTTGAGCAACAGTTTTGAAAGCATAGATGACTGCTTCTAACTCAGTTCTTTGTGCAGAAGTTTCTTGTGTCCATAGAACTGTGGGTTGAGAATTAATTATTGTAACTGCTTTTCCATTGGATGACCCATCTGTAAATATTAACATAGCATTGTTAATTGGAGTTAAGGAGCACCATTTAGGAAATATTATTTCTGTTTGAAGTTAAAAATGTGGTAAAGGATTATTGGGCAAGTGGAAAGAAATTTTTCCTGTAAAATTTAGAAATGCAATAGCCCATTGATCATCAATTTGTAATAATTGGTCAAATTGTTCTCTTGTGTAAGGAATACTTATTTCATGCATTTCACAAGCAAACAATTCTTTACTTCTAAATCTAGCCTTTAATACCAAAGAAGCTACCATAGTAGGATAAGACATTAATATTTTCTTTCCTGATACTGGTAAGTGTATCCATTCAAGTGGATCATTTTGCCATAAACAACCTGTTGAAGTATGTTTCATTTTTAGCACAATAAAAACCCAAGGCAAGTTATAATTAACTTGTTGTAAGTAATGTTTTGAATTGCAGTTTCAACAACTTGCAAGGCTTGTTCTCCTTCTTTTGTTAATATTCTACTTGAGTTAGGATCTGAATCACACTTTAGTATTTCAAACAAAAGTTTTAAATCATTAGTTGAGAGTTTTAAATAAGGTCTAATCCAATTTACATCTCCCAATAATTTTTGAAAATCATATTTTGCTTTTTCAAATTTATAACTTTTGAGAGCAATCTCTTTTATTGACACAATCTGTTTTTATAGTTCTTCCTAGATAATTATAAGGAGGTTCCTGTTGAATTTTTTCAGGAGCAACTATCAGACCCCACCTCTGTAAATCTTTAATCAAATCCTGTAATATTATTTGTAACAAATGGCTTTTAGAATGTGCAATCAATATATCATCCATATAGTGAATCATATAGCAATCTGGATACTTTGTCTACAATTAAAGCTTGATCTACAAACTTTTGACATAAAGTAGGACTATTTTCATTCCTTGAGGTAATACTTTCCTTTGAAAGCTTTGATAAGACCTTTGTAAGTTAGGCGATGGTAAGCTAAAAGCAAAACGCCATCTATCTAGTTTAGCTAAAGGAAGAGTAAAGAAGAAATCTTGTAAATCAATGACTATAATATGATAGCCTTTAGGGACAGCCACAGGAGAAGGACATTCTCCACTAACTGCAGAGTATAAGAGGAAGTAGGTCCTAAATCTTTTACAGCTGCTTTTAGTTCTTTTACATTTTAAAAGACAGAGAGGCTCCCAATGAGGCTCTCCACCCTCATCTATAGCCCATACTACAGGGCAACAAATACTAACATCTCCCTGTTTTTGTGCCTCATGAACAGCACCTAGAAATCCTACCTTTTGGGCTTTCCTTTTTATTTTTTCTGGGGGTTTAGGAAGGGCCGGCACAACAGGAGCCACCAAAGGTGGATCCTCATTATGATATCTGAAAGCGGCTTCTTTCAAGTCCTCCTCATCAGATGGGGAGAGCTGATCAGGTAGACCTTTCTCCTTTTTTCCATCTTCATCATCGTCTGATTCACTTTCACTTTCACTCTGAGTTTCCTCTGTATATTTTTTAACCAAGGCTGTCAGCAAAGGCTCCTTTTCTGACAATTCATCTGGTGATCTTACCCTTTTACTTAGCTGCTCACTTTTATATCTAGGGTCTAAACAGTCCCTAAAAAGATTCCACAATGCAGAAGCATCAGCGGGGACTCTTTCATTGCCATATAATCTATGATGCTTATGCATAGCATCGCCTACTTTTTCCAGGTTTTAACATCTAAGGTTCCCTGCTCAGGAAACCAAGAGGCACATTCTTGCACAAAATGAAAAAATCTTTTTGATTGAGCTGTTCCTACATGAGTTCCTTTTTTGGTTAATAAGTGCTTAACAATATCAATAAATAATGCTCTTTCTTTGGTTTCACTACCTCCCATGGTAGCTGTTCTGTCTATCCCTGCCTATCCTTTCTCGGCCTTCTCTACCGAGGGGTCCGCAGCATCCCAGGCAGGATCCTAGCTGTCTCAAAAGGAAAGAAATTAATAATAAATGGGGGTTTACCAGAGTGCCCCACATTGGGCGCCACTTGCCAGGGTCCAGTCCTAGCAGGAGTCCATGGGTTCCACACCAGTAAACAGGGCCCGGGGAGACAGCATCGGCGATGGATGGAGAATGAAAGACACAGACTCTAGTTCTGGTGCAATAAATCCCACTTTATTCTGGGGAGGGCTGGGTTTATATACATTTTTCTTCAGGCTATAATGGCAATCTTGTGGTTAATATTAAAGAAGTTTTCAAAGCATAGTCAGAAATTGTTTTTAACAAGGAACAGAAAATTATGAGAAAACAGTAACCTTACAGATTATCCTTACCTATTCACAATTGTTTTAAGAATATCTAACTACATTGGTGAACTAATACAATATTTACTTCCTTAATATCTAAACTCTATTTGACCTAAGACTATTATTATTCTCGCGGTTAAAACAATAGACAAGTAATCTTATGTGACTATCTCTACTAGGTCCATCTGGTTAATATCTGAATTGCTGAGTTAAGGTGTACAGTAGGGCAGCGGTCCCAAGTGTAATTGTGTACCAACGTTTATTATAGGGGTGACATAATCTTTGTAGGAAGGAAGGAATGTTATGAAACCTTATTCTTATACCTCACCACCACACATGAACAAAACCATCGTTAAAATTTAACCAGCCTGTTGGAGACAAAGGCAGATCTACAACTATTTTCTCCAGAGGCTTTCAGGGACTCATTGTACGGTTGCAAAATTATTTTTCATTTTGTTAGTGGTAAAGACCCATTGTTTTTCAGATTGTAGGTAATATTTTCTGGAATTTTTGTTGTATTTCCTTCATCCCCTTAAGCAATCCGTTCAGACTGAAATGAGTAATATATTATCAGAGAAAACACCATGCTTTGGAGCAAAACATCCGGCAATTCCTTTTAGGATGAGCCTTTGCAATCATCCTCCAGAGGATCTTTGTCAAGCACTGGATGGAATTCCGGACGCCCCTGCACTCATGATTTTTTTTGATCAGTTCTATTTTTCATTCAACTAGAGATTTTGAACATCTGTTACATTGCAATGGAGATTCACCTATAAAGTTACAAGGCCTTTAATTTTGTGTTATTTGTATGTCATGCTTGTGATGTCATGTTTTGTCTGTATCAAAACTGAGTGCTCCTAAAATTAAAATTTAAAAATGGATCCAGATACTTTTAATTCACGTGATTTAAAGGTTCAATTAAAATTGGGTAAACTAATGAAAGTAAAATGTCTTTGAAAATAACTCGCAAATCTCTAGGTGGTCAAGCTAATAAAATATTGATGTTAATGAAATGTCTAATATCAATTGTTACTAGGACTTTTCTTCAACAGGAAAGAGACAGCAAATACTGTTCAGGACACTTGTCTGATTTCTTGGTTTTTACAGAATAAGTGAATTAGAGTTAACGTATGGGATTGCTCAAATGTGTTTGTAGAGACATCTGATTAATTTACTAAGTTAAAATGCTAATTGTAAAATAACATCGAGTACTTTTAACTCCTTAAATTACATGGGGTAACATACTTAAACATTATTGGTGTTTTCATAGATTGGTAAATAAAAAGGGTTTACAATTACTTTGTGTCATCACTAAACTATAAACAAGGTTACTAAGATTTATGTCCTAACAAGTGCAATTCTATATACAAAGGGTCCCAAAAGTTTCGACTGTGTTTCAATTAGAGTACTCTAAACAATATTTAATCTTATTAAAATAGAGTAATTTATCTAAATTCAGAAATTTCATAAGAGTTGTTTCAGAATGTGAACAAAAAGGGGTCAACAAATAGGAAAGAGAAAATAAAAGGTTCTGGGTATGGAAATATATTTAGTAAAAGGGAAAAGGAAATGTTTCTGGGTAAGAAAGTGCTTGTGTGATGAAATACATGAGGGACTAAGTAAGTGCTATGAAAGTCTGTGTGTAAGTAAAGGGCAAGTTTCAACAAGTTTGTGTGTAACTAAGTTGGTTGTATGTATGTGAGACAGCTAAAGCTATTTAAGGTTTTTCCTAAGGTGAAATACTAATGTTCTCATATAAACCAAAGTTTAATCTATATGGTAAAATGAAATGATAAACTGGCAAGGATTTCTTAGAAACACTAATTTACTCTTAACTTTGTGTCTATTAAGTTTTATTCTTTAGAACAATTAGTCTTAAAAATTGGGGTGTGTACAATTATGGTTAAACAACTGTTAGAGTATTGTACTATGTTATAGAGTCTACATTTTTCTTTAAAAACTAAATTTGGTAAGATAAAATTGTCAAGGTAATTGTGAAATGGTCACTAGTTGTATATTAAATGTGTTCATATTTTCCAGGTATACAAGTTTTTAAATCAGGGAATTTATCAAGCTCTGCCATTCTGCAGATTAAAATTGTGTGTAATGTTAATCTTAAACTTATAAAGAGTAAATTTTATTGGGGATTTATTTCTATCATTTAATGTTCTATTATAGGACCTGTTATCAATAGGGTATATGTAAAATTTGTTACTTTTTACACTGAGATAAAGAATTTCAAATATAAATGTATATATAAAAGTTAGGGCCTGACTTGTTTAAAGGTTAATTTTGTGAAACATGAAGGTATTTTGCCACTTTATCACACAAAAGGAGAGTTAAAAGCTCTCTCAGCCTTTCTTTGATTCATGTTTTAGATACAATGTTAAATTGTGTTAATTATAAAGTTTATATAGACTCAGAAAACAGTATATGTAGACTACTTAATGATATTTAAGGAAGAAGCAAAGATCAACATCAGAATTAGAACACTTAAGATCTGTAAAGAGCCACGCCTTACCTGAGATAAGGCTCTGCCTCCCACCTTACTGCATGTTAGAGTGACTCCAAAATAAGTCAGACTTCAGCTTATTTAAAGTTATAGTCAAAAGATTGATTCTTTTTGAAAAGTAGTGTGATCTCAAATAGGGGATATAATGCGGTTCTCAGTCAAAATTCAAGATAGCTATTATACAAGCAGAATATATTTTTACTCTTGCTAATTTCATTTTGTAAAACTGTTACCTGTTAATGTTTTGCAGAAGTAGGTGCTTCAAGAACAGGCAACCTAGGTAACTCGTGATAATAAGCCATAACCTAACAGATAGTGGTAACTTCCAGTACTAATGCAGACTCCAGTTAGATAAAAGGGTAAATAACTGTAAAGTTATGGACATTGAAGTTAAAGCCCAGTACTCTTACTTTATGACTGGTGAGACTGGCTTGCTGGATGATTAAGATCAAACTTAGAGATTGGAATTAAATATAGAAGGCAAGAAAGACCAGTATTTGGAACTTTTGTCCTCAGTCAGTCTGAACCCATGAACAAGAGGACTTCTCTAAGGAGCTTTGCAACTCTGTGTCACACAACCTCCTGATCAAGGAGATTGTTGAGACTAGAGGATGAAAAATCACTCAGTGCATCTGCTGCAGAGGAGGGTCATGGAAAAAGGGAGACATCCCTTAATGCTTCCAAAGGAAGTCACCTCATCAAGGAGACCCTGCCTAACCAATGGCACTGGTGGAGCTAAGAAGCTGCTCTTAAGTTCTCTACCAGTGGCCCCTGTGGGAACTCAGCTGACTCTTTAATGAGAGAGGAACCAGGTCAATTTGACCAGCTTGATCTTAGACACCCAGCAAAACAGTTAAAACCAAAATATAGCCATTCTTGGGCATTTAAAAGAAACAATAGTTAAATGTAACTTAAGATGTACACTTATATTAGCCCACTAGAATAAAGACTGGAAGCTACAAATGAAAGAAAGATTCTTCAGCAAATGTGCCTGATAACTATCAAGAGAAACTGCCAGAGTCAGAAGTTTTTAGTCAGTTAAAGGCTTGTAGACCTTCCTAAGCTACACAGGTAGACTTAACCTATGTTTGCTCGTATGATTATCTAGCCCTAAGTAACAGAAGTATAGAGCTCTCTACTAAACACAGGTTATACCAATAAAGGGATATTTTACAAAAATCAGATGACATTAAGTAGCTTAACTATATTTTCTGGGGACATCTATGACATTGAGTTAAATGTTGTGTTTACATTCCTTATAACCTGGACAATGTTAAAGTTCCCAAATAAAGGCCTTGTCCTCTCCAGCCTTTGCTAGGCCTAGTTATGGGAACAATTTCTCAGTTCTTCCACCTCCTGGTGAGAGATTGGCTTCTGTCATTTTCATGATACTCAGTGGCATGTTCCAGATGCTGCAACATTTACTTTGTACTAATCTCATTTCAGTACTCATGTCTTTTTGTTCTTCTATCATAGAAGCACCCACCCCCAGATGAGTTTACAACCTGCTCTTCCCCAACCAGACTTCTACCTTGGACCCCTCAATTGACCCGATTTTTAAAAAAGGAACTCCAAACTGCTTGCCCCTCGCTGCCCCCTTTCAGCTTCGAAGCAGCCAGAACGATCGACGCCCCCTTTCTTTTCTTTACAGCAGTTAGGAGTTCCTAAAGCTAAAGGGGGGAATGAAGCCAGAATTAAGGACAGGTAGTTAGTGTAGAAATAGGAAATTGGGTCAATTCGAGGAAATGAAGCCATGAAGCCATCTGCCTCTGGAAGTTGGAGACTGCCCCTGGAAGAATGGAATGTCAAGGATCTCCGGAACCCATTGATGACCAAATTTACCTGCCTTTATGAAGGACTGCAAGCAAGGAGCTGCTAATTAATGCCCCCTGGTCCCTTATCTGCCTGAATCACCTTGGCCCTCCCCCTGCCCATGGTTTCTCACTTAATGCAAAACCAAGCCTAGTCACTTAGGCAGGAAGGAGAGATAAGGGGGGAGAGAACTGGAGAACAAAAGGGACTTTAACCTATAAAAGATGTAGGGTGCGCTCACTTCTTGGGACTTTAGAACATCAGCCATGGCCCCCTTCTTCCTGCCAGGAGAAGTCTGTATTATTACCTTTAAATAAAACCTGCTTAATATGCTTGCCTTGGCGTGCTTCTCTAATGTTCAATCTTCAACATTAGAAGGAGCAGAAGTCGTCACCCGTACCGCCGTTTACGGGTGACAACTTCTGCTCCTTCTCATATTAAAATTTGAACACAAGAGAAACATGCCAAGACAAGCATACTAAGCAGGTTTATTTAAAGGTAATAATACAGACTTCTCCCGGCAGGAAGAAGGGGGCCATGGCTGATGTTCTAAAGTCCCAAGAAGTGAGCGCACCCTACATCTTTTATAGGTTAAAGTCTCTTTTGTTCTCCAGTTCTCTCCCCCATTATCTCTCTCCTTCCTGCCTACGTGACTAGGCCTGGTTTTGCATTACTGAGAAACCATGGGCAGGGGGGAGGGTCAAGGTGATTCAGGCAGGTAAGGGCCCAGGGGGCATTAATTAGCAGCTCCATGCTTGCAGTCCTTGATAAAGACAGGTAAATTTGGTAATCAATGGACTCCGGAGATCCTTGACATTCCATTCTTCCAGGGACAGTCTCCAACTTCCAAAGGCAGATGGTTTCATGGCTTCATTTCCTTGAATTGACCCAATTTCCTATTTCTACACTAACTACCTGTCCTTAATTCTGGCTTCATTATCACAAGGACCTGGACCCCCAACTGTGCACCCCAACTAGCACATGTAATTGACATTTTTTTTTTGGTCTGAATACAATATTTAAAACATTGGAAGAGAAGCCATGCAGAGAACTGAGAAGAGATAGGCCTGATAGATCTGAGAAGATATAGGCCTATTTCACGCAGTAGGTGTAAGAAAACCCATGAAAACCACACCGGACATGGGAAATCACATAAGGGAGTTTATTAAGCAAACAGAGTGTCTCCCTGCAGGGTAAGAAAGAAAATATGAGGAAAAGAGAAAGGAAAGAAAAAGGGCATGCGCTAAGGAGAGTGGAAAAGCAAGGAGGAGAGAAAAGTGAGTCACAGGGAGAGACTCACTTTCTTTCTATCCAGCAGATGGCAGTGGTTCTGCATTTTCTGATTTTTCTTCCACCTAGCACCTGTCTCTGTGATTCCTAAATATGGTTAATCATTCCTGACTTTCTAAACACTTGGGGGGGCAGGTGACAGCTCTGGTTCTCACAGCTCTCTGGCAGCTAGTGCTGGAATCCACACTCACTCAATCTATGCACTCTTTATTGAATGTTTTCCTCGACTCTTGGCTTCCAGGCCCTGCCATCCCCATCAGTTTTCTGTGGAGTTTGGATGGTTACTACTGCAGGGAGAATGGCATGTTAGGTGTGGGAGGAGGAGCCCCAGGAAAGACAGGAAAAGCCAGTGCATTTTATGAGTCACCTGTTGTCCTCCAGCCTTTTCTCCAGTATTGTCTATATCTTAATCTTATCTTCACTTTTTTCTGTGGGTTTTTCTTGTCCTCAACTGAGTGAAGAGCTGCCTAGGAGTGATTAGGTCAAAACTGCAGCAGTACCCTGGTTTCTTCTGCAGGTACATCCCTCCTCCTCCACCCCTCTCTATACACAGCTCAAAGAGTCTTCCACCCAGTCACTGAGACCTCAGACATTAGAGAGGCTGCAGGGAAACATGCTCATTAGGATTAGAATAGAAATGTCACATTTGCTGAAGCTGCTGCACAGCAATGGGGGCATTTTCTTTCTGCTCCCAACTCCTCTCTTCAGTGTCCAAATCCTCCACCTGTCCTACATGGTATCATGAGAAACGGTGATAACCTGAGGTGGGACTACCCTGTCCCACCTCTTCCACCAGTCAGTTGAGAGAAATATTGGGTGAAAATTTGCATAAAAATACTTATGATGTATATTCTTTAAAATCTTTTTAGCATTTATTTTCAGTAATGGGGATTGCACCCAAGGGCACATAACCACTTAGTTATATCCCTAAGCATCCCCTTTTTTGAGGTGGTCTAATTAAATTGTGCAGGCTGACCTCAAACTTGAGATCCTCGTCCTCTCAAGTCACTGATATTATAGGCATGCACCACCATACCAGGTTAATGTTGTAAATCTTTAATTTTTATTTTCATGAAGTTTATTGGGGGAATTCATCATTTCCAGTTCTTGCACAAGATTGAGAGCAACATCAACAGGAGTATCCATGTCACTCAGTCTAAATCATGTCTAACCATCCTTCTTCCTAGAGTCATTTTTTGGAGAAGGACTCAAAAGTCTTCTGCCCAGGCCCACCAACCTGAACGCTGGTTACATTCATTCACATTTCCCAGTTCTCTACCACCTATGACGTGCCTCCTGGTTATTATGTGTGGTCTACAGAGGACCTGATGTAGGCCCAGATGCATGTGCACTATGTGTAGGACAGCCACATGTGTCACACCTCCTTTCCCCGCTCTGATTTTCTACCAAGGTGTTCGACCTCATCTCAGGTCCAGAACAATAGAGTGAGCTCACCATGGAAAAGTAGCTTTGAAATTGCAAGTCAAAGTAAACTTTCCCTCCCCTAAGTTGTTATTGTCAGTTATTTTAGTCACGATGACAAAAAGTAGACCAATGTACCAGTGCTTCTCTAGTCACCATATGGTTACTTCTCAAGACAAAACTGAGGTAGGTACTGTTGGCCTGGTCACATTTTATTTATCTATCTATCTGTCTATCTATCTACAAATCTATTATCATATATCTTTTATTCCTTCATTTTAGTCATATATAATAGTTGGGTTCATTTTGATAAAATCATATGTATATGGAATTTTAATTATTCCACTTCAGCCTTTGCTGTCCCCTTCATTCCCTCCCCCATACCTCTTCCTGTAGTTTACTAATTTTCCACTCACTCATTTATTTATTTATTTGGGAACTTAATAGATATCAGAAAAGTGAAATTTACTGTGATATAATTATTCAAGAATGTACCATAATTGTGACAGATCTTATAGTAATTCCTCGCTTTTCCTATCCCTATTCCCTCTGTCCCTCTCCATATTTTTCTTCTACTCCATTGATCTTCCATACTGGTTTATGATATCTGACCACCATTCCCTCCTCTATATATTAAAAAATATAATTCATACAATGTATAATATTGGTTGATTAATTCTTTTCTTTTTATTGATTATTTTAAGAAATTCATCAATATTAAAATCTTTATTTTAATATTGCTATATAAAATACAGTGATTAGAAATATTTATTCCCTATGTGAATATATGATAACACAGATTGTATACCTCTACTTCATGTACAGAGAAACAAGTTGTACCCTATTTGTTTACAATAAAAATTTTTTTTAATTTCTTAATTTTTTCTCATTGATTCAATGTGTCAAGAATCCAATACCAACCACATTGTATAATTAGATATAGCTTTAGTTTGATTAGTAATTGTTTGTATGAGAATAACTTAAATAGCATAGTTATTTTCAATATGTTTGATAGTTGTAAAATTCACCCCAATTTTGGTCAGTTATCTATATGTAAGTGACCACTTTGTTTGCAGACTATTTTCTTAGATGGAAAGATTAAAATTTTTTTCATAACCAAGCAGTAAAATTGGCAAAGTATAAATTATGAGAATATTCAATAAAATGATATGATATATGAGGCACCCCTTGTCCTGAGAGCTCACTAATGTCAGGTAAAGTAGTAGTAATAAAATTAATTGATCTGGACATCAAAGGAATGCTCTCATGTGCACCTACTGGAGTCTGATTTGCAAAGGACAGCAAGAGGCATAGAAATGCAAGTCCCTTCTTAAGGATTCTCAGTTAATAAATCAAGGAACTTGTGTTTATAGCCCTGTGTTGCATTATGGATTTCATGCTGTACTAAATGATAAATATAAAATCATGTATTACAAGAATAGTTTCCCCAAACTGAAGTGTATAACTATACATTTTCAAAGAAAGATTTGGATGCTATCCCACTGTATCTTCAACATAATGTGGAAGAATGCAAGTTTTCACCAACATCAATATTATTCACAGAATATATTAGCAAAATTATTAAATTCTTTGAGGTACTGGGAATTGAACACAGTGTCTCATTAATATTAGGCAAATGCTGTATCTCTGAGCTTTTTCGTAGTTACCATCCAAAACTGAACCATCCAGCTGTGATACCTGCTAAACATCTGTAGATATTTAAATTCCACTGTAACTAATTACAATGAAGCATTCAGTTCCCAGCTTCACTGGACATATTTCAGGGACTCTGTGGCAATGTATACCACTATTTTGGATGGGGCCCATTTGCAATGTTGTCAGCACTGCAGGGAGCCACAGTGGCAGACCTGGAACAGACCAGGGCCTCTTTTTTCAAATTCCACATCTGCAATTTTTGTAGCTCTTGCAGCTTTGGTCTTCATTCAGCCCAGAATGAGAAACAGATGACAAAAACAAAAATGATATATTTTATGGGTTGACACACAGTATTTTAATACATATACAAATTCTGTAGTATTCAAATCAGGATAAACATATTTGTCTTCCTCACATATATCAATTTAAATTTACAAGCTTGCAAGTCCTATTTTTTAAAAGTTCCTTGTTTCTTTCTTTAACTTATTATCCCCAATCTTTTTTTATATCTCCTGTGCTATGAATTCATCCTGCACCTATTAATAGCTACTCATTCACTTTATGGGTTTTATTCAAATCTGATATTTTCTTTGTCAGAACTTTTAATTTTTTTTTTTGCTTCGTTTTGTCTTGTGCTATTTATGTGGTGCTAGAAAATTTCTTTATGTGAAACAAAAATACTCCCCCTTCAACAGGGGACAGAAATTGTCATTTCCTGTCCCTTCAAGTATGTGCACATCACCCCTGAGGCACTCCTCAGCAGGCTCTGTTAGCTCACTATTTCTGTAATTCTTTCTTTTGCTTGAAGTTCAGAGTTCAGTGATGCAGTCAGTAATCTGGATCTTGTGAATGCTGTCTATTTCAAGAAAACTGGAATAATCAGTTCAACAAGGGGCACACCCAGGAGGCTCTTGTAAAAATGAACAAGGGGAATGTCTAACAGCAACACAGGAGAGTTCAGGACACAGATTATGTGTCCACTCTGGTTTCTAATTTATCTATGAAGGTATCCTCATGGAACTATGCAATAAAGATAAGGTAAAATTTCCTGCAAGCCCAGATACACCTTCCACAAAAGAAGGTAAAGAAGAAAGTTTTAACCTTGAATAATAATTAAACTAGGACCAGATGGCCTCACAGTCACCTGCTGAAAGACCTCCTGGGAGTCTTGCTCCCTGTCCTGTGTCCAGCACCCTAGACAACATACACAGTCTTTTGAGGCTCCTGCATCAAAACCTACAGCAGGAAGTCTCCAAGTTTTCTCTGTTCTGCCACTGGATTCTCCTGGTACTG
Organism: Sciurus carolinensis; assembly: GCF_902686445.1. Lineage (NCBI taxonomy): Eukaryota > Metazoa > Chordata > Mammalia > Rodentia > Sciuridae > Sciurus > Sciurus carolinensis. The sequence continues at coordinate 136,779 of NW_025920220.1, read as the reverse complement.
GTGGCCTTTAATGGAGTAGTTTGGCTCAGCCTAATTGCAGATTAAAGGTTTGAAAGTCAGCTTTCCATTGCTGTGACAAAATACCTGAGGTGAACAGCTCACTATGAGGAGAGTTTTCAAAGGTTTCACTCCATCCGTTTGCACACCTTCTCTGCCTCTCCATGCAACCTCCACAGTTTGACTCCCCCCAGAGCCTCCAGAAAACTCCAAAGGAGGCTCAATCCCACTGTTTTGGCTGGACTTGTGGAGGAGGCCCGTCCTGCAGCTAAGAGAGTGCCCAAACTTGGCTTGAGGGTCATGGTGCCAGCTCTCTGGTTGTGGCCTCTTGGGATTGGCCTGCAGACTTGACTTGGGCAGGACTGAGGGATGGGGCCCTTCAGAGGAAGATACAGGTCTGCTGGGAGAGGGCTGCAGGGTATGTCAGGCAGCAGTGCAGGGCTATCTAGGAAGAGGCAAGTGGCCAGAGCAGAGCCCCATTTGGGAGGATCACTGTCTACCATCCAGCACACAAAGAGACGTTCCATAGAGACCCAGTTGAGAAATGCCAGAGTCTTCCATGATCACCTACCTGTGCACAAGTGCACACAACCCCATGTTTAAACTGCACAACCACACATGTGCAGAGTCAGGACCACCATGTTTGAGTCCATCTCCCAGTGCCTGCTCCAGTTTCTGAGGTGTTCTCTGCAGCTGCACTGTGGCCTTTTGTAGAGTGTCCATCTCCTCCACTGCTTCACCTTCACTCTTCACAACTGGAACACTTCCTCCCTGGTCTAAAAAATTATTTTCATGATTCTCTGCATGTTTCATGGGCCCCTCCTGCCTTACTGCATGAATACCTCTTCCTCCCCTTTGAAGTGCTTCACAATTTCTAGACATGGTTCAGTAGAAGAGCTTCCTCTGATTGCTTTATCTCCATCAGTGAATCCATGGAGACAAACTTGGGGCTTGGGCATATGCTTGTCACATTTCAAATGAGCTTTCTCAGTTCATCCTACTGACTCGTTGGACTTGTGTGTTTGGAAATGTCCATTTCAAATCCTTCCCAAGGGCAATTGTTAATTTTCTTTTAAGAAAACACTTTTCACACAAAGAGGGTTTCATCTGACCTCCCAGTCCTGCTTTTATTTCTGTTGTTGAGGGCTGGATCCTCAGGTCTCACCAAGTGGATGCCTTTGCCCACCCACTCAGGATTCAGTGATTTTTCTCTCCCCCAAAGTCCCTGTGGATTGCTCTGCATGGAGATAAGTGTGATTTCCAAAAGCTCTGACTTCAGGTCCAGAGGAAGCAAGAAGAGCCCAAGCCCAGCGCTGCACAGGTGATTGAGTTCCTCACACAGTATGCACTAGGGAGGCCACAGGAAAAGAGCAAAGTGAGGAGCCTGGGGATGACAGCAGCCCTGGACTCTGGAGTGGAGAAAGAAAGGCAGTGACTGGAGGAGATGCCACAGCTGGGCTATGGACAAAGCCATCCCTTCCCCAAACTCTCCCATTTCTGCTGCACCTCTCTAGTCACCATGTGTACCTGGGAACCTGTGTGCAGAAACCAGGCCTGGCCATGGGCAGGGCTTGGCTCTTCAACCTCTCAGCCCACCCTGAGCTCCAGAATCAGGAACAGAATGAGTTGTTGTTCTCCTACCTGCAACCTGATGATCACTGCACCCTGTTGGCTCTCTCACCTGCTCAGGACTCACAAGAGTCATATTCACAGGCACACCAATCTTTCTATCGCACCTGCTCAGGACTTAACTGAATCATGTTCACAGGTAAACAAGGCACTACTCTACTCTATGTCCCTTCCTGGTCTTGCCCAGCCTGGGTTGCATGAGGTATCTACAACATAGAAATGGGCAGCCATTGCCTGCTATGTGCTGTGGTATTGTTTTGTGCATTGGCTCTATTTAATGCATTGATCAGGCAAAAGCTAATAATGCAGGAATATGTATCTGTGTAGTCATCCCAATGTGAAAAACTGCAGAAATGTGTGAAACTCACTTCCAGTACTCAAAACAAGCATCCATTCAACCAGGAACAACAACTTGTCCTGCACAAAGGACTGATTTTCTGTTTTTTTGTAAATGATATTATCCACCAAAATTCTTGGCAGAAACTTACTCAAATCTCAGTTGGTGATTGCTGGGGGAAGTCTCTCTGATTAGACAGCAGTGAACACTTACTAGGAGTCTGATCTTTTCCCTGGTGGTTCCATGGCCATCATTAGCTGACTGTAGACTCAGGAGTCCAATCAACAGGGAAGGAGGTAGTGAGTAGTACTTGATCTGCTGATACAGTAAGGAAAGAATGTGCCTTAAGATTATTAGTGAAGCATGGGTCACACACCCTCAGCATCAGGGAAACTAATAATGAGTTCAAGCTGCTCTTCGGAGAGCCTGTTAATTGACACCCACTGGTATCCCAGGTAGGGTGCAGGTGAGGGTTCTTGGGGACCTCTGAAGTCCTAGGAGGGCTATGGAGCATAGAGCAAAACAGGGAGAGACCTAGGACCCAAGCAGGGCCTCTGCTGAGCCCACATATACACTTTCCTGAAATACCTGCTCAACCTGGGCTTCTGTATCTCTCCTCACAGTTGCTCTTCCCAGTGGGTACAGAGCAGAACGAGAGGGGTAATGAACCAAAACACTGGAGGTAAACATGGGAAAGGAGAACCCACAGTCAATCCCCAGAACTTTCTGCAGAGAGCAATTGAGTAACTTGAGAAAGAGTCCAGGTGAATGAGGAGGCAGGCCATGTGGTGGACAGTGACTCTCATCAGCATGAATCACAGCCATGGAAGGATAAAAAGAGGACCTGGCAGGAGGATAGTGACTCTTCTCATGCCTTTTCCAGAGAGGGCAATACAAGAGATTATGTACAAAACACAGAATACACTGAGCAGTGTCAGATGAAGGGCACTCACTCGCAGGAACCAGAGGAGTCTGAGTAAGAATTGCCTTGGGGAAGACAGAACAATACAGAGAGAAGACTGAGCATTATTAGATGAGGAGTGCTCACCCAAAGGACCTACAGAGGAAAGATCAAGAAATCATTAGAGAAGTCAGAAAAAAGAAACAGAACACTGAGCAATGTAAGCTAAGGAGTGCTCACAGACAAGACCCAGTGGAGACTGAGTAAAGAGAGGTTAGGCAAACTTAGCAGTTTAAACCAAGAAGGTGGAGCCATGATTGGAGAGGGGCTATCAGAAAGAGGACTCAGTGGAATCAAAGCATTAGTAGGTGAAAGGGGCTCACCCACAGAACACAGAGCACCCTCAGCAATGATGGGTGAGGGTAGATTTAGGACAGGACTCAGAGAAGACTGAGCATTGGTGGGAGAGGGTCACTCTCAAATATGACAGAGAAGACCCTGAGCAATGTTGGGATAGGGGAGACTTATGGCAGGATCCAGAGAAGGCCCAGCAAAATAAGATGAGGGGTACTTGACCACAGGAGCCAGAAGAGACAGATTTCTCTTGGAAGAGGTGTGCTCATCAAGATGATTTACAGCCTTTGACCCTTATCAAGAGAGTCTCTTGGTCCAAGGTCTCAGCTACTTCAGAGGTGGTGGCACAGTGGTGTTTTTCAAACATCTGGGGAAGTCCTACATGATGATGGGAAATTGTCCTTGGCCACATTTTGCACCTTAAAGATGTGCATTGTGCCTGACTCAGAGGTCCTAGAAGGTTTTTTCTCTTGTCAAAAGAGAGCAGCCAGTGACATGTCAGAGAAGATCCTGAAAATACTTAAATATGGGCTTTCCATCCACTGTTCAGAAAGATGTTAGAAATCCTGGGCATGCTACATCACCCATAAGATCTCAGTCACATGAGCAATAATGTGAAAATGGTGGACGATGTGTAGAGGAACAAGGTCCTCAGTGCTGGAGGAATTATCATCCATTAAAACTGTCTTGGATTTTCAGGCATTAGTGAGGAGCCTGTCTGCATGGCAGAACCAAAGACCTATTGAGTTTGTTGGAAAGAGGAGGTATTCACATCCCTCCAAGTTAAAATAGTCATGTTGGCCTTGACATGCATATAAGGCTTGATATGGTATACTGATAGGAGCTGAAATGGGACTCAGAGATTTCACTAAGAAAATTATGTTGCCTAGGGCTCAGTGGAGTGAGCACTGGATGCACAACTGTGTCCTCCCACAATACCCACAGGAGACTGAGCACTGTTTTGAGAGGGTCACTCACCCACACTACTCAGAGGACACCAAACAATGGTGCAGGAGGGGAGATTAAGGATAATACCCAGACAAGACTGAATACTGTTGGGAGAGAAGTGCTCACTCATAGGACTCAGAGATCATGTGTAATGGTGGGGTACATGAGGTAAAGAGAGAACCAAGAAAAGGTTGAACAATGCTAGGCTGCCTATTATCACAGACATGAATTAGAGGACTGTGAGATAAGATTGGCTATGGGAAAGTAGCACATTGCACAGGGGAGACTGAGAAAGTGCTCACCCAGAGATCCCAGAGCATACTGGGCACTGCTGGATGAGGGTCACTTACCCAGAGGACACAGCAGAGACAGAGTATTGGAGATTAAGTGGAACACCAAAACAATTTTCAGGGAAAACTGAGAAGCTGTGTGTAAGTTCTACTCTTGATAGGACTTAGATGACCCTGAGCAATCAATGGTGGATGAGTGGAGATTTAGGGCTGAACCCAGAAAAGAGTGTGCACTCGTGGGAGAAGGGTGCTCATGCAGAGGACTCAGAAGATTCTGAGCAATGGGGGTTGAGAGGAGTTTTATGGAAGAACCCTGAGAAGACAGAGCAAAAATTGATGAAATGTGCTTGAATACAGGATCCAGAGGAGATGGAGGCCTTTTGGAACAGGGGTTCTCCCCTATAGTGCTCTGAGTTTTTGGAGTCTTTTGTAGAGTATTCCTTGGGTAAAAGTTTTAGTGATCTCAGGTATGGTGAGAATGATCCTATTTCAAAGGTCTAGAGATGTTCTCAATGAGGATGGGAAATTTTTCATTGTCACATTACCCACTGTTTTTTGAAACTCTGCATTGTGCTTGAAGAGGTCATAGGTGGTTTCTTCTATTGTCAAGAGTGCAGCCAGTGACATAAAAAAAGAGGATACTGAAAAGCGTTCCATCCTGAAGTTCTTTCCACCCACTGTTCAGAAAGATGTCAGAAATCATGGGCATTCTACATCACCCATAAAAATTCAGTCACTTGAGCAATGGTGTGGAAATGGTGGATGATGCATGGTGAGATGAGGTCCTTGGTTGTGTGGGAATTCACATCCATTAATATTGTCTTGGGTTTTAAGGTTTTGTTGAATAGCGTCTCTGCATGGCAGCACAAAAAGGCCTATTACCAATGTTACAAAGTGGAAGTATTCACATCTCTCCAATTTTCAATTATAGTGTTGATATGGACATGCAGAAAAAAACAGAGATGGTGTATTCACATTAGCCAGAATTGGACTCACACAGACACTTCACTAAGAAAATCAAGTTTCTTATGGCTCAGTGAAGAATGAACACTGGTTGCAGGAGTGTGCCCAACCACAATACCCCCAGGGGACTGAGCACAAATGGGGGAGGGATGCTCAACCACAGGACTCAGAGGACTCTGAACAATGGTGCAGAAGGAAGATTAAGGAGAGGACCCATAGAACACTGAGCACTGATGAAAGAGGGGTCTCACCCATAGGACTCAGAAAATCATGAGCAATGGTGGAGTAGGTGAGGTTAGGAAAGAACACAGAAAAAGCTAAGTAATATCAAGCTACTTATGATAACACAGAGGAGCTCCAGGGGGCTGAGATAAGACTGACTATGGGAACTTAGCACATGGCACAAAGGAGAATGAACACTACTGGGTGAGTTGTTCTCACCCAGAAGACCAAGTGTATACTGAGGACTGCTGTATTAGGGGCACTCACCCAGAGGACACAGAAGAGACAGGGTACTGGAGGGTAAGTGGCATCCCAAGTAAATATCCTGTGAAAAATAGCATCTGTGTGCAAGGGGCACTCACCAGAGGACTCAGATGACACTAAGCAATGGTGTGTGAAGGGAGGAAAGGACAAGACCCAGAGAAGAATGAGCACTCTCAGGTGAGGGGCACTCACCAAAAGGACCCAGAGAAGAGTGAGCAAGGAATGGTTAGGGGACTCAGAAAAAAGAAAGAGAGAAAAGCACTGTTAAGTGAGGTATGCTCAACCACAGAACCCACAGGAGACTCAGTAAAGACAAGTTAGATGAACTTAGCATCTAGCCATGTTTTGAAAGGAGCTATCACAAAGAGGACCCAGAGGAATCAGAGAATTACTGCATGTGTGGCAGTCACCCACAGGAATAAGAGAACCCTGAGCAATGGTGGTTGACAAGAGGTTTAGGGCAGGCAGATCCCAGAGAAGACAGAACAAATGTACATGAGGGGTAATTGACTATAGGATCCAGAAGAGACAGATGTCTTTGGGAGAGGAGTTCTCCACTCTAGGGCTCTGAGTTTTGTAATCTCTTAGAATATCCCTTGGGTCAAAGTTTTAGTGACATCAGGTATGGTCAAAATGGTCCCATTGCCAAGGTCTGAAGAATTCCTCCATAAAGATGGGAAATTTTCCTTGGCTACATTTCACATAGTTTTTTGAGGTTGTGCATTGTGCCTGACTCAGAAGGTCTAGGAGTTCTACTCTCTTGTCAAAAGAAAGCAACCAGTGAGATATCAGAGAATATCCTGAAAATACTTAAATATATGCTTTGCATTCACTGTTCAAAAAGATGTCAGCAATCCTGGGCATGATACATCACCCATATGATCTCAGCCACTTGAGTGTGCAGAAATGGTGGATGATGAATGGTATATTAAGGTTCTCAGTGCTATGGGCATTGACATGTTTCAAAATTTTCTTGGGTTTTCAGGCATTGGTGAGGAGCCTGTCTGCATGGAAGCATCAAAGACCTATTGAGGTTGTTTGGAAGAGGAAGTATGCACATCTCTCTAAGTTTTCATAGTTCTGTTGACACCTTGATGTGTGGATAAGATCCAAGATGGTGTACTGACATTAACCAGAATGGGACTCACCCAGAGTTTTACTAAAATTGCCAAGTTGCCTAGGGCTCAGTGGAGAGGAATCACTGGTGATGGAAGTGTGTCCACTTGTTAAACAATAAATCTTCCTTCATAAGGGCCTGGTGTCACAGAAGCTGTAAGTCTGACCCACACTGAAGCCAGGCAGGAAGCATAGTAGGTGTAAAATTAAACACACGCTCACTTGTGTGCTGAGGCTGAAGCTGAATCAGCTCAACTTTGAGGCCTTCTCACAGAACCCTGAGGAGCTACCCACCCCTATATGGACTCCAGGGGCTCATGTGGCCACACCCACACTTTACCTTACACTTCAGGGAGTTACAAGCTGCAGCAGCCTCATCAGCCTGGTCTTGGGCCCCAGAAAGAGTAAGGCCCAGAATGTGCAGTTAGGGTCCCCTGATGTGTGCTTCCTCAGAGTCTTCCACTGGTGGGCACCCTCTACAACTGGGGAACAATGCTGTTGATCAGAAATGTTTTGCTCTCTGGGTTCTGCACCATCACATATCTCTCTGTCCTAACATGCACCACCAAATAGGCTCCTGGCAGCAGGTGCCCCAGCTGGAGGCTCCCATCAGGCCCATAGGTACACTCTCCAAAACCTTATCCAGCTCTGCCAGCTTAAAATATTTTCTGTTGTCCTTGGGAACACTGGAAGTGCTGTTTCCTCCCAATGTCTCCTCCCAGAGCTCACCCAGGACCCTCCATGAGACCCTTCATGTTAGGTCCCCTGAGGGGCTGTTGGAGAGAGACCATTCAGCACAAGCAGGTATTCATAGAAGGGGAGACACAACTGTGGCCTGGTTTCTTCCCTCCCAGAGCCAGTCCCCAGAGTGGACTCTGGAAGCTCCTGGAAGGGAATGAATGCATTTGACATGTCCAAGAAGGATGTGTGTTTTGAGAGGAACTGTGTGACCTTGATGCTTGGTGACCCTTTCCCCATGTTTAATGTTCAACTCTGAGGAACATTGAGGGGGATTAGGTCAGGCTGTGCCCCTCTGAGAAGCATTGATGCTTTCATGAGACAGGCCCCAGGAGCACAGACTCTGCCAGGTGAAACACAGTCAAAGGGGATGTCCAGAACACAGAAAGAAGCTCTATCCAGGCACCAAGACTGTCAGTGTCATGATCTTGCATTATGGACCTGCAGAACTAAGAAAGAAGTTCGGGTGCCTGTTGATCAGTCTTGAATCTCTGCTAGGAAATTCCCAACACAGCTGACTCTATAGACAAAAGCTGATTTCCCTCAGGTTTGATGTGTCTAAGCCGTGGGACCTACCTCAGAGAAGTTGGTGAAGGTCTACTAACCTGCCCATGGGCACCACAACACCAGGTTGTGTGGAGCAAGCATCCCATCTCCAGGTGAAGCAGGCAGGTTCTGACCTCTATACCAACCCTCCCTGAGCAGTACCCATTGTCCCAGAGCACCCTCTTTCTGGAGTCCCTAGACTGATACCTGGACTGCCCACTAAGCCAAGCTCCAACTTTGCTGCACCTCCAACCTGTGCTACACTGCAGAGCAAGCCTTCACTCACATTGGACACTGCTGGGCATTCAAAGCACACCCAAACCACAGCACACTTCCTGTGAGATGCCAGCAGCCATAAAGGACCACACACCCTCTTTCTGTTTCATTCCTACCTGGGGTTCAGCACCAGGAGCAGTGGGGAGTTGCCTTTCTGATGAACATAGAACTTGCTGAAAGATCAGTTGGAATGCACACCTACTCTCTGCTGGCCATGGAGAATAGAAATGCCCACAGTTATGTTTGCTTCATACAAATATTTCTGTGGTTCCACCTGGAACTAGTTTTAGAGTAGCCTGCTATCACCTTTTTTTCTATGTCTCCAGAGTCCTGAGACAACCCACACCTCATCACTCTCCAATGCTCTGCCTCTAGGCCTGACAGACAGATCTGCTCTTCTGTGCCTGTCCATCTGTCTACCAGGGTCTGCTTCCTGACCAGCATCCAGGTCATGAGCCAGGGAAGACTCCTTGGTCACCCAGGTATTCTACCTACCCTAATCACATTCTCCCCTCTCCCCCTGGTGTCCAGGGGCATCACTAGCAAGAGACCACAATCTGGAATCATTTGGGTGTCTGGCCCTTTGGCAACAGCCAGGGTGTGAACAATGCCACTGAGTGTGCACCTCAGGGGTCACTGTCTTCAGAACAGATCCTGAAACAGGGCTCCAGGCAGCAGCCTCTGGCCTCCAGCTGGGGAACCCCTTTGCATTGCCAGGCTCTGATGAGTCTTCTCAAGCAGACTTGCATCCACCAGGTCTGTCCAAATCCTGGGGTCCCTGCTTTTTCTGTCACATGCCCCTGGGACCCACCTAGGCCCACTGGAGTCCTGCACCCACCTTTGGGCTCAGCATTCTCTTTGGCAGCACTGACTGCAATTCAGCTCCAGAAGGTACTTCCTGGAATTTCTTTTCATTTTATTTATGACTCACTGAGAATTGAATTCAGTGATCTCTAGCACTGAGTGGCAGTTCTATTTTCATTTTATTATGAGACAAGCTCTTGAAATTACAGAGGTTACCCTCAAACTTGCATCCTCCTTTCTCAGACTCCCTGGGCTCAGGATTTACAGACTTGTGCCACCTGCCCAGTATTGACTTTTTAAACAATTCTCAGCCACATGTCCTGACTTAGAAGTCACAGCTTGGTCAAACAAGAAGATCTCTTCAAATTCTCTTAAGTTCCATTTTGAATTATGCTAAATAAATATTAAAGATAAAGCCACTATTTGCCTTGGCAGTACTGCCCTGGCCCATGATGCTTGGACAACTGGCCTCAAAATGATCCACTTCCCTCAGGAGGCAGTGGAGACTGGAAGTCAGCCAGATTTCACCACTATTTTGGGCAAGAGGCCAGATGCCAGAAGCAAGGGATGCAAAGAGAGTAGCCTGTGACCCATCACCAGGCACCTGACCTAGCAGGACTTGAACTTGAACCAAAACTTGCTGATGATGCTCTACATGCTGGCCAAGGTTCTCTCTAATCCCAGCCACCAGGGAGGGTGAGGCAGAAGAGTCCCATGTTCAGGGAACCTTATATTCTAGATGAAATACTGGTAGTGTTTGTGCATTTTAAACAGTCCTTATCTTTTAGGATACAAGTGAATACTGGATAAAATTCTAATTGAAACCAGATTGGTCATGGAGTGTACCTGTATAATCTGAGTAATAAATATATGGAAGTTCATATTACCTGCTATACTTTTGAATATATTTCAAGTTCTTTTCTTGATAATTAAAATTTTGATTTCAAATTTTTATTTTTTTGAGAATATTTTTAAAGATCAGACTTTTCTAAACCTGATATTTTGCAACATATTCCTTCTCAGTTTTCCTTTTAAAGTAGGTAATACCAGAAGGAAATTCAAGTCCAGTGCTTACACAAGATTTTTTAAGTGGGAGTGGGAGGAATTGAACCCAGGTTTCAAACATGCCAGGCAAGTACTCTGCCACTGAGTTTCTCCTCAGAATATATTTTATTATGAGCCAGGGTGTTGATAAGTTGCCTGGATTGGTCTCAAATTTGTGATGCTCCTGCTTACACTCTTAGTGGCTTGGATCACAGGTGTGCTGCAATGCCTGGCCCATGATGTTCCCCACCCATATGCATGTGCTGTCTCAATACTTTTATGCATAAGCAACAACATTGTACCACCCATAAATGTTATGATGAACTTATAGACACACACCTGGGGAAACTACCTTGGCAAAGACAGAGGCCATGGGGGGGTGGGATATGAATGAGCAAAAGACATATTCATATGTCCCCAGCAGAGTGGGAAGAGGTACAGAATAATTTTCAGGCAAGTAGGGTTTGCTCATATCAATGGAATTGTGATCTCTAAACACTCACCACCCCAGTAGCTGGTAGTGAGAAGGCAGCAGAGCACAGGTGAACATAAACCCACCATACATCAAATCTCAATTAAGACATAATTGAATGTGGTTTTTATCTGTGTCAGAGTTTATACACTCAATGCCCCATATAATGTACACAGTTGAGTATTAAATAGCACATTTGGAGTGTGACAAAATTGTTCCCTGTGTAGGTCTTGCTGTTTGCTCCCTGCATGTATTCAAGGGAAATTGGATCCAGAACTGGCCTTTGACCCACCCTGGAATTGTGCCCTAAGAGTGGTCTGATGGTCATGGTTGATGGTCTTGTCTTGTACACCTGGCCAACGGCAACTTGTGAGGACTGCTATGCACATATATCAAACATGCTTGATGTGCATCTGGCATTGTCATTTGGAGCCTAAGTTTTAGCAGCTGTGAGTGTTGTGTAGCATGAATTCTCTATCTGACTGACTCTCAATAAAAGCTTCAGACCCCAGACACTTGGCCGATTTTGTCTAGGCACAGATGTTCTGCACATGTACACAGAGTTTCCTGCTAGAATAAAACATGCCCTAGGAGCCCCCAGATGGAAAAATAGTTGGCAGCCTGTGCTTGACTTCTCTGGACTCCTCCTGAGATATGTGTTTTCCTGATGCTCTTGTTCTGTATTTTTCTCTTCTTGTAAAATTCATCCATAAGTATAAAAATCCTGTATCCTTGAGAAGATGATGCATAAAGCACCTGCCAAGAACTGGGAGGTAATGACCTGGTCCTTACAACAGTGTTGTGACTAGAGCTCAGCTCTTCACCCCACAAGGTTCCAGAACGTGCAAGACTGATACCAATCAGAGAGGTAAAGGCATGTGAAGCTGGTGTCTGGTATGTGAAGCAGAGAGCCCAGTTACACAAAGCCATTGGCTGTTAAGCCACCTGCAATTCACCTCAGTGCTTGACAAGGATTCCCTTGAGTAATAAAGGAGTTTGCAAAGTCTTATCGTATTGGGAATTTGGTTGCAGACTTTCCTTCCTTGCTTGCTTAATATGTGTAAGTTTACTATTAATATTTTATGTGTTTTCCCTGAAAACAGGGGTTTTAACAGAACCAGTGATAAAGCATAAAATCCAGACTTCTAATGGAACAGTGATTTCAGATTTAGTCATTTGCTATGAAACTTTGAGTAAACAAGAATGTCATGAGAAAATACAAAAATAGATTCTAGTTGCCGATACCCTGTTGACTACTCTCAGATGACCCAAAGTATGTAGGCAAATAACTCCAGCCCCATCAGGAATGATTAACAGGAACAGAAGAAATAAAGAAAATAGATTTTCTACAGGTGAGAGATAGGGGTTTAGTTTGATCCCTGGAAGGCAAGGATGGTTTAATATCCGTAAATCAATAAACGTAATCCATCATGTCAACAGACTTAAGAATAAGAATCATATGGTTATTTTAATTGATGCAGAAAAAGTGTTCGACAAAATACAACATCCTTCATGCTCAAAATACTAGCAAATGGATTTCCAGTTTTCCCAGCACCATTTGTTCAAGAGACTATCTTTTCTCCATTGCATATTTTTGGCACCTTTGTCTAGTATGAGAAAATTATATTTATTTGGGATTGTCCATGTCCTCTATTCTGTACCATTGGTCTATGTGTCTATTTTGGTACCAATACCATGCCATTTTTGTTACTATTGCTTTGTAGTATAGTTGAAATTCTAGTATTGCGATACCCCCTGTTTCACTCTTCCTGCTAAGGATTGCTTCAGCTACTCTGGGTTTCTTATTCTTCCAGATGAATTTCATGATTGCTTGATCTATTACTGTAAGGTACATCATTGGGATTTTAATTGGAATTGCATTGAATCTGTATAGCACTTTTGAAGTATGGCCATTTTGACAATATTAATTCTGCCTATCCAAGAACATGGGAGCTCTTTCCATCTTCTAAGGTCTTCCTCAATTTCTTTCTTCAATGTTTTGTAGTTTTCATTGTAGAGATCTTTAACCTCTTTGGTTAGATTGATTCCCAAGTATTTTTTTTTTTTTTTTAGGTTATTGCAAATGAAGTTGTTTTCCTCATTTCCCTTTCTGATGTTTCAACTCTTGTGTATAAAATAGCTTTAGATTTATGTGTGCTGATTTTTATAGCCTGCTATTTTGCTGATTTCATTGATGAGGTCTAGAAGTTTTCTGGAGGAGTTTTTCGGATCCTCTAAATATAGAATCATGTCATCCACAAATAGTGACAGCTTAAGTTCCTCTTTTCCTATTCGAATTCCTTTAATTTCTCTAGCCTTTCTAATTGTTCTGGCTAGTGTTTCAAGAACGATGTTGAATAGAAGTGGTGAAAGAGGACATCCCTGTCTTGTTCCCATTTTTAAAGGGAATTGTTTCAGTTTTTCTCCATTAAGAATGATGTTGGCCATGGGCTTATCATAAATAGCCTTTACAATGTTCAGGTATGTTCCTACTATCCCTATTTTTTCTAGTATTTTGAGCATGAAGGATGTTGTATTTTGTTGAATGCTTTTTCTGCATCAATTAAAATAACCATATGATTCTTATCCTTAAGTCCGTTGACATGATGGATTACGTTTATTGATTTATGGATGTTAAACCATCCTTGCATTCCAGGGATCAACCCCACTTCGTTATGGTGCACAATTTTCTTAGTATGTTTTTGGATATGGTTGGCCAATATTTTGTTAAGGATCTTTGCATCTATATTCATCAAGGATATTGGTCTAAAATTTTCTTTCCTTGATGTGTCTTTTCCTGGTTTGGGTATGAGGGTGATGTTAGCTCCATAGAATGAGTTTGATACGATACCCTCCTTTTCTATTTCCTGGAATACTTTGAGAAGTATTGGAATGAGTTCTCCTTTGAAGGTCTTGTAGAACTCAGCTGAGAATCTTACTTGTACTGGACTTTTCTTGGATGGTAGGTTTTTAATGACTTCTTCTATTTCATTGCTTGATATTGATCTGTTTAAATTGTGTATGTCCTCCTGGTTCAGTTTGGGAGGATCATATGTCTCTAGAAATTTGTCAATGTCTTTGGTAATTTCTATTTTGATGGAATACAGATTTTCAAAGTAGCTTCTCATTATGTTCTGTATCTCAGTGGTGTCTGTCATGACATTTCCTTTTTCATCATGAATTTTAGTAATTTGAGTTTTCTCTCTCCTTCTCTTTGTAGTGTGGGTAAGCATTTGTCTATTTTGCTTTGTCAATTTTTTGAATTGCTTCTTTTGTTTCAATTTCATTGATTTCAACTCTGATTTGAATTATTTCCTGTCTTCTACTACTTTTGCTGTTATTCTGTTCTTTTTCTAAGGCTTTGAACTGTAATGTTAGGTCATTTAGTTGTTGAATTTTCATTCTTTTCTGGAATGTGTTCTGTCCAGCGGAACTGGCGCGGAGAAAGGAGACACCACCAATCTTTAGTTGACCAGATTTATTGCGTCCTCCCTGTTTCTCTGCCTCCTTTGTTCTGCTACTATCTCCCTTCTTCTTCCCTCTCCCTCTCTCCTCCCCCAGGCTCCTAGCTTATCTGCCAATTAGAGCAAAACTTTCTCTCATGCAGGAGAGCATGCAGAGGAATGTCAGCATAGCATTATATGAATCACGAGCTGTCCACGCATGGCATGATATTAGATAGCCAATCCTTGAGCATGGCGTCAACACGTCATAAGTCTCCTAGGAACTAGTAGGCAAGCAACCTTTATAGGTACTTCCTTATTTTGGTACCCAGTGCCCTTTGGCTCATTGCCAGGTGCCATCTTGTCCAAGATGGCCCTCAACAGCTCCCCCTTTTGTTATAAAAAGAAAAGGACAGCGACTGTGCCTGTCTTAGGTGCCAGAGTCAGACTTTATCCTTACCTGTCATTGGGAGTCAAAGAGCTGTTGGCATGCTTTGATCCCTGTCTTAATTTGGTATAAAGTCCACCCTGTGCTTACCCCTCATTGACTACCAGTCCTGTAACTGGGAGAGCCAATTTGAGGATCAGAGCCTTGGTCCATGGCCATAAGGGCTTGCTGCACCACTAAGGCTTGCCGTCTTTGACGACTCCTTAGAGACATCAGATATCTGAGCAGCAATAAAAACAGCAAGAACAACAATCCCATCATAACAAAACTTCCCATCCATAGTTATCAAATTGTAACGCTGACTGTAAGAAACTAATGGCTTCTAGCATACCCGGGACCTTGACCTGAGCACTATTTACCACAAATATAGAATTTCTCAATAGGGTAGTCAAATTAGTAAACTCTTTAGTCCATGTCCCATTAAGCATGCTACCAAGTGTTTGGACAGATTGGCAGCAGCAGTAATATTAGAATAGGGTATTGGGTAATGCATACTGCTTGGGCGTGCACTAGACAGCTCATCTGTGTGGTAACAGTCAACATGTCCTCTTGTTCTTGTAGTAAGTTCACTCTTTGGTTAGAATCAGGATTCCCATGGCGAGATGCACATTGATGTTTTCCTGCGCTGTCAATGTTTCAGCAGTGGCTTGTGACAGATTGTTGAGCGGTGATCAGTAGGAATAGCAGTTCCTAGGGCAAGTCTAGCAGCAGTGGGAGCAGCTGCAGCAACCGCTGCAGCAACAGTGATGGCTATAATGGTTGAGAAACCAAAATCTCTTTTTGCTTTCATAGGTAGGAAATTCCACTCACTATGTATTAAGGTCACTGGGACTGGAATGAATTTTGGAATCCTGGCAATCACAGCCAGAGGAAATATTGAAGCATCCCAACAACTAGACACGTAACACTCAACACATAACACATAACACTCTTAACACATAACACAGTTAAGGACCTCAGTATCATTATCATTGGTATTAGTAATGTTAATATCAAACTTAGAACTCTTAGACAGAATGAACACAAACGGAGACGTGACACATATGGGAGTAGGGGGGAAAACCTGATAAAAGGAAGAGTAATTGACCTCGCACCCTGTATAACTATAAACAGGTGTATTACTTCCCTTTATATAGGTTTACTTTAGACTGTACCTTAATGAATGAGAGAGAGATTGCCTCCCTGTATATGGCAGTTTCTGAGGTGGCTAACCAGAGGAAGCAAAGACTACCTCTTAACTTGAAGTTTAGACTAGTAATAAGTGACTATACAGTGGAACCAGTTTGTAGGTAAGGAATACCTAGAAGTTCTGTACTAGGAAATAATTGAGGGAAAATTTGTGTGCCATATCCCCAAAAGTTTTAAGAAGAGCTAACAACAGCAGGCTTACCACCATCACCATCATTTTGTGTTTTGGTGCCATTTTCTTTCTTATGGATAGTTCTTACCAAGCGCCCGGGACACAGATAGGTTGTTGTTGGTCCTGAAGAAAAACACAAACAGATCCTCTCCCCCAAATTAATATTGAGTCAGGTCCTTTCCAGGACCCAGTCAAGATGTCTTTCCACATTGCTTGTGGATGGCCACCAGACTTTTCACTAAAATATCTATCAGCCGCAGTACAGCCCATAACATCCAAAGTTAAAAAGTTGAGGATGAATAAAGCACGGTTAAGTCTGTTCTTGGGAGGGGCTAATGCCCCTATTTCCCCTTTTTGTTTAGTTAAGCAGACTTTCAAATGTTTGATTAGCCCTTTCCACAATAGCTTGTCCTTGTGGATTGTAGGACAATCCTGTAGAATGATAGATATTAAACTTTGAGCAAAACTGTTGAAATGAAGAAGAAGTATATGCAGGCCCATTATCTGTTTTAAATGATTTTGGCTTTCCCATAGCAGCAAAGGCTTGAAGGCAATGACTGATTACATCTTTTGTCTTTTCCCCTGTATGGGTGGTAGCAAATATATATCCTGAGTAGGTATCTACAGTTACAAGTACAAATCTTAAAGTACCAAATTCAGGGATATGGGTGACATCCATCTGCCATAGATGATTTGGAAGGAGTCCTCTAGGATTGACTCCAAAATGAGGAACAGATAAATGAGGCACACAAGCAGCACACTGTTTTACTATATTTCTGGCTTGCTCTTTTGTAATGTTATATTTTATTTTGAGAATAGTAGCGTTGACATAAAAATCTTTATGGAAATTAATTGATTTTTGTACAATGTTAAATGCATGAGGATCTCGAGTAGCTGAGTCTGCAGTAGAATTTCCTTGAGCTAAAGGCCCAGGTAAGCCTGAATGTGCTCTGATATGGCCTATATATAAGGGTTCTTTGCGAGCCCACAGAAGAGTTTGCATTTGATAAAAACATTGTTGTAAGGTAGATTGGGAACTAATGGGTCCAGTTGTCTCAAGCTATGGCACAAGTTGGACAATATAGAGACTGTCAGTATAAATATTCAAAGGTTCCTCAGGAAATGTTTGTAGGGCAGTTATAATTGCTTCCAGTTCAGTTTTTTGAGCAGACTTATGAGAAGTGATAAAAGTCTGTACTTTATCAGAAACTACTGTAGCTGTGCCAGAGGAGGAGCCATCTGTAAAGATTGTATTTGCTGCTGGAATAGGTTGAGCCTTAACAACCTGAGGGAAAATAACAGGATGTCTTTTGAAGAAGCTGACAATAGGTGAACTCGGCAAGTGATTATCAAAAGTGGCCATGGTGGAACAATAGACAATGGCCCAATCTTTATTATTGTTAACTAGTATTTCAATCTGTTTTGCCGTGTATGGGACAATAACTGTCTGAGGATGAACTCCAAAAACTCGAAGGGCTTTCTTAAGTCCCAATGTAACTAGATTTGCTACCATCACAGGATACAGGGAAACAACATTTTTTGGGGACACTGGCAAATGGATCCATATCAGGGGTCCAGTTTGCCACAACAGACCTGTAGGAGTATATTCAGAATCTAACACTATGAGGCTAAAAGGCAAGGATAGATCAACTCTATCACTATGAGCATTTTCTAAAGCTTGTTCTACCAACCTCAAGGCTTTTCTACGTTCAGGAGTTAAATTTCTGGGGGATGTAGGGTCTGAATCTCCTTGGAGAATATCAAACAGAGGCTTAAGTTGACCAGTGGTGATTCCCAAATTTGGTCTTACCCAATTTATATCACCTAATAATTTTTGGAAATCATTTAGAGTCTTGAGCTTTCCTGTGGCTAATTGAATTTTTTGCGGCCTAACACAGGTATCTAATATTTGATGTCCTAGAAAGGTAATAGGGCTGCAGGTTTGCACCTTTTCTGGAGCCATATGTCATCCCCATCTTTCTAGGGTTTTGATGATATCATCAAATACCCCTAATAAGGTCTCCTGTTTCTTATGAGCCAAAAGAATATCATCCATATAATGGAGACAATAAAGCCCTTTGCAATTTTGTCTAATCTGTGATATAGGTTGGCCAACATATATTTGACACATAGTGGGGCTATTTGCCATTCCCTGGGGAAGGACCACCCATTGGTATCTAGTATTAGGTCCTTCATTATTCAAAGAGGGAATGGAAAAGGCAAATTGAGGACTATCCTCGGGATGCACAGGAATGGAAAAGAAACAATCTTTTATGTCTATAGAAATGATATGATAATGTTTTGGAATAGCAGCTAATGAGGGGAGACCCAGATGCACTGGGCCCATAATCTGCATACTGGAATTTATGACTCTCAGATCTTGCAAGAGTCACCATTTCCCAGACTTATTTTTTATGACAAAAATGGGTGTATTCCAAGAGGAAGTGGAAAGAATGATATGATTTTCCTTCAATTGTTGATTAACTATTTCCTGGGCCACCTCTATTTTTTCTTTAGAAAGGGGCCACTGGGGGACCCAGATAGGATTATTGGATTTCTATGTTATCTTTAATGGTTCAGTGGCCCCTCCAGAAAACCCAACCCCTTAGTCCCTGCAGACCTTTATATATGTACTTAAATCTTTATTTTTCCATGGTCTTATAGCTTCTTTACACCACCTATTTGCTTGCTCATAAGCTAATTGTTTCATTAAGGGCATAGCTTGTTCTGAATCCCCAAATACTCTAGCAGCCATTTGGAGTAGTCTGTCAACAAAATCTGCAAATGGTTCATTACTCCCCTGAATCACCTTAGACAACTGCCCCTGTAAATCTCCTGTCCCTTGAATTAACCTCCAAGCTTTAGTGGCAGCAGTAGCAATTTGTGCATACACTCTAGGATCATAAATAATCTGCTGTTGAATACCTTCATAGTTTCCTTCCCCTGTTAACATTTCTACATTTCTTTAAGGAAAACCTGTGGCAGCATTACAACATGCTGTTTCTAATGAGGCTTCCTGCCATGCCGTTTTCCACACTAGGTACTGTCCCCGATAGCACAGCTTTACATAGCCTTTTCCAATCTTCTGGCACTAGATTTAGCCCCGATACTGATTCCAACATACTAATTGTAAATGGGGCCTGTGGACCGTATGTAGCCACTGCTTCCTTAAAGTTTTTTACTGTTTTGAAATCCAGAGGTTGGTGGAATCTTTGTCTATTTTGGTCCTCTAGTACAGGGAAGAATTGTGGGACTGCTGAGGTTTCCTTAAGGGGGTTTTCCCTGCGGTGAAAAACCCATCTGATTTATAGCATGAGATAACTCCTCCCAAGGGTACTTTGGAGGATATAGGGGACAGGCTGCTTGAGGGGGAGCGGCTGCCTCCAGGAAGGGATTGGTATTCCTTCCCGATATAACTGATGGGGGCGACCGTGTCCTTGATGCTCTTTCTAATTCCTCCGTAGTAAGCCTCTCCTCCTCTTCTTTCTCTTTGGGAGAAGTTACACTTAGTTGTTCCTTTATCTCTTCCAGATATACATTTCCATCTTCTACTAAAGTTTTTACTCTGCCTCTCTCAGATGTTAGACATTCCTTAATGAGCTGCCACATGGGAAAAGTACCTCTAGGTAACGGGGATTGTTTTTCTGCTTTAATAAGATCCTCTTTATGATGTTCCCATTGTGGAATATTTAGGATTCCCTCTTCCAAAAACCAAGGACTAACATTGGCCAGTGTAGTTACATATGCTGTTACAGTAGATCGTTTTACAGCAGTTCCATTAGCCTTAAGTACATCTTGTATGATTCCTATCATATGATTTCTAGACAATTGTGACCCCATCCTGGAGCTATGAGACCTCCCTTATGGGGCTATGTAGACTCCCTTCACTGGGGTTATGTGGTCTCCCTTTACCGGGGTTATGCTGCAGTTTTCCTATAGCTTACCTAAAGTTACTTAGTTTTCCTATAGCTTACCTAAAGTTACTTAGTTTTCCTATAGCTTACCTTAAGTTACTTACATGGGAGGACGCAGAAAGAGGAAGAAGTTCCCCGTCCGGGCCACCACTTGTTCCATCCAGCGGAACCGGCGCGGAGAAAGGAGACACCACCAATCTTTAGTTGACCAGATTTATTGCATCCTCCCTGTTTCTCTGCCTCCCTTGTTCTGCTACTATCTCCCTTCTTCTTCCCTCTCCCTCTCTCCTCCCCCAGGCTCCTAGCTTATCAACCAATTATAGCAAAGCTTTCTCTCATGCAGGAGAGCATGCAGAGAAATGTCAGCATAGCACTATATGAATCATGAGCTGTCCACGCGCGGCATGATATTAGATAGCCAATCCTTGAGCATGGCGTCAACACGTCATAAGTCTCCAAGGAACTAGTAGGCAAGCAACCTTTATGGGTACTTCCTTATTTTGGTACCCAGTGCCCTTTGGCTCATTGCCAGTCGCCATCTTGTCCAAGACGGCCCTCAACAGGAATGCACTCCCTGCAATGAATTTTCCTCTTAGTACTGCTTTCATAGTGTCCCAGAGATTTTGATATGTTGTATCATCATTCTCATTGACCTCTAAGAATTTTTTTTCTCCTCCCTGATGTTTTTTGTTATCCATGTTTCATTCAATAGCATATTATTTAGTCTCCAGGTGTTGGAGTAATTTCTGTTTTTTATTTTGTCATTGCTTTCTACTCTGAGTCCATTATGATCAAAAAGAACACAAGGCAGTATCTTTATTTTTTGCTTTTCCTAAGGACTGCTTTGTGGCATAACATATGGTCTATTTTTGAGAAAGTTCCATGTGCTGCTGAGAAGAAAGTGAATTCGCTAGTTGATGGATGGAATATTGTATATATGTCTATTAAGTCTAGGTTATTGATTGTGTTGTTGAGTTCTATGGTTTCTTTTTTTGGTTTTTGTTTGGAAGATTCATGTAGTGGTGACAGCTGCGTGTTAAAGTCACCCAGAATTTTTGTGTTGTGGTCTATTTGATTACTGAAATTGAGAAGGATTGGTTTTATGTACAGGGATGCACTGTTGTTTGGGGCATAAATATTTACTATCATTATGTCTTCCTGATTTATGGTTCCCTTAAGCAGTATGAAATGTCCTTCTTCATCCCTTCTGACTAAATTTAGCTTGAAGTCCACTTTATCTGATATAAGGATGGAAACCCCCACTTTTTAACTGAGTCGATGTGCATGGTAAGTTTTTTCCCATACTTTCACCTTTAGTCTATGGATGTCTTTTTCTATGTGATGAGTCTCTTGCAGGCAGCATATTGTTGGGTCTTTCTTTTTAATCCAGTCTGCCAGTCTATGTCTTTTGATTGATGAGTTTATGCCATTATTGTTCAGGGTTATTATTGAGATATGATTTGTATTCCCAGTCATTTGGCTTATTTTTGGTTTTTAAGTTGGCTTGGTTTCTTCTTTGAGTGGTTTTTCTCTAATGTACTTCCTCCCTTTGCTGATCTCCATAGTTGTTTTTCATTTCCTCCTCATTGAATATTTTGTTGAGAACATTCTGTAGTGCAGGCTTTCCATTTGTAAATTGTTTTAACTTTTGTTTATCATGGAAGGATTTTATTTCATCCTCAAATCTGAAGGTTAGTTTTGCTGGGTATAGGATTCTTGGTTGGCAACCATGTTCTTTCAGAGCTTGAAATATGTTTTTCCATGCCCTTATTGCTTTTATGTCTGGGTTGAGAAGTCAGCTGCCATCCATATTGGTCTCCCCCTATATGTAATCTGATGCTTTTCTCTCACGGCGTTCAAAATCCTCTTTATTTTGAATGTTAGGCATTTTCATTATAATGTGTCTTATTGTGGATCTGCTGTGATTTTTACATTTGGTGTTCTGTAAGCCCCTTGTGTTTGATTTTCCATTTCATTCTTCAGGTTTGGGAAATTTTCTGATAATATTTCATTGAATAGATTGTTCATTCCTTTGGTTTGTATCTATGTGCCTTCCTCAATCCCAATAATTCTTAAATTTGTTCTTTTCATGATGTCCCATAGTTCTTGGTGATTCTGTTCATGATTTCTTACCCATCTTCTCTGTTTCAGTGAATTTATTTTCAAGATTAAATATTTTGTCTTCATTGTCTGAGTTTCTGTCTTCCAAGTGGTCTAGTCTTTTGGTGATGCTTTCCATTGTTGTTGTTGTTGTTTTTTGAGAATCTCTATCTCTTTGTTGAAATGATCTTTTGCTTCCTGCAGATGCTCTTTCATCTTATTGGTATTATCATTCATTGCCTGCATTTTCTCTCTTTTCTCATCCTTTGTTTCATGAATCATCTTAATCATGTATAATCTGAAGTCCTTTTCTGACATTTTTTTAAAATACTGTCATTGGATTCTATTAATATAGAATCTAGATTTGTTTGGATCATTTTCTTCCCATGTTTTTTTATGTTGTTCATGTGTCCTCCCCTCTAGCCGTGCAGATCTGAGGTATTGCAGATTTCCCCCTATAGGCTTATAGTGGACCTATATGTTTCCAAAACCCTTTCTTTATGGGGAGATCAATATTAGCAGTGCCCAATTCAGACACTATGCAATCCTAGACCAAATAGCCCCTATGAGGACAATAACAAAATTCTCATAATAAACAGAATGAGTTCAATTATGATCTTCAGTAAAACAAACAGATTTACAATAAGATCTGCAGTTTCAAATGGAGGACAAAGAGGATGCAGAGGGATGTAGAATGTGGCTGTTAATGGGATAAGAAAAGAATATACAGAAGTTCTAGATAATAGAAAGGGTGAGAGTATAATCAAAAGAAATTGGATGTTACCATGCAAAAAGGGAGAAAGAGACTCTAAGGGAACAGGTAAACAAAAGACAAAGAGAACAAGAAAAGTAAAGAAATAAAAACTTATTTTTTTTCAATAAGAAGAAAAAAGAAAATCTACAGTATAACTGTCATATAGTAATGAAACCTCCCAGAGTTCAGTAGCCTGATGCATGAGAGGTACCTGACAATGAGCTTCAAGCCTCCAGCAGGCATCTCACGATGGGTTTTGCCCCACCTAAAGATCAGAGCTATGGCTTCAAGGATTATCCAAGATGGCTGCTCTGGTTTTAAAATGTATTGTCAAATGGGGAACTGCAGCTCAGGGTGTGGCTGTGGTCAGCAGGAGGTCCAGGAGGTGGGATGCGGTTGGTCAGGCAGGGGTCCTGGAGGTCTGGTGTGTTTGGTGTGGTTGTGGAATCCTGGAGGCCCATTGCAATTAGTCGGTCTGGGGTCCTGGTGATAGAGCACAGTCATTTGGTCTAGGGGTCCTGGTGACAGGGAGCAGTCAGTCAATGTGAGGGCACCAGAGGCAGGGAGTGATCATTGGCTGAGGCATTCTGGAGATGGGGCTCAGTCAGTCCAGTCAGGGGTTCTACTGGGCCTGGCTGTTGTCTCAAAATGGCGACAGCCACGTGAAATCAAACCTGCAGGTCCTGTTACAGTGAACTTTCAGGCAACAGCAGGCAGCTGGTGCTCCACTGGGGGTGGGCGATCAGTTTCCTGACTGTTGTTGGATGATCAGGGGGTGAACCTCGTGTGTTGGGTGATGGATATGTGTAAGGCAGGTGATGGACAGGCAAGAGGCAGGCAAATGGTGGATGACAGGCACCTGACAGTGAGCATCGATATGCTGGCAGACTGCAGGTGATCACAGCAGACAAATGGTGTAAACAGAAGGGGATCGATAAGCAGAAAAAACTGCCTTACCAAGAAACAGATGTTTTCTGCTTGAAACCGGAGTTTCAGAGTGACAAGGAATGCAGCCTCCCTCTAGTCTGCCATTTTGGATCTGACAAAATATCTTTATTTTTTTATTTTTTGTGGTGCTGAGGATTGAACCCAGTGCCTCATACATGCAATTCAAGAGCTCTACCACTGAGATACAGCTCCAGGACCCATATTTTTTCTTTATTTCTGTTTATAACAAGCTTTACAACTTGATAAGCTTTATAACTGATTTGTTATTATTATGCATTTTTTCTACTTCACTATTTTATTATTTTTTCTACAATTCAATTTGATGTTTCTTTGCATTCTTTCATGTTTGATATAACTTGTATTGAATTACTGCTTTACTCCACTATTGAATCTGACATAAGATGTGATCATTTAAACCAATTCTACATTTTAATTTGTATTTGACCCATAGTCATTTAATCATTAAAAACATATCCAACTGCAAAAAATATGTTGTTTTTCAAATCAATTTCTAATATTACTGCACAGTGAATAGAGCAAGTTTCCATGAATGCTGTCTTGGAATTTATTGAAGTTTTATTTGTGCCTTAATATGTGGTCAGTTTTTATAAATGTTCTATGTGTGCATGAAAAGATGGCCTCTATTATTAGAGTATAAATCCCGGGGCCATAGCCATAAGATGTTGAGGGCTTTCATATAATTTAATTACTTTCTAAGCTTAGAGTGGTGTGGTAAAAAGGTACTAATATGTTACTATTTCTTCTTGCATTCCATTTAACTTCTGCTTTTATAAGTTTGCTGCTGAATTCTTTGGCACACAGATACTCAAATATTATATCTTCATTGAGAATAATAGATTTTGCATTTAAGTCACTTTATTTTACATTTAACCTATTTGTTCACATAAAATAACAGCAGTTATTCTACTGGTTACTTATGGTAGTATCCTATTCATGAAACAGGTACTTTTATAAAACAAAGTTGTTGTACTTTTTCAATAGATGCAATGGTACTTGAGATAATTAGTAATGATTGCATAAAAAATTTTGCCAGGCCTAGAAAAACTTCTATTCCTTGAATGAATGTGAAAACATTTGATTTTATTTCTCACATTTAAATTTTTAGTCTGATTTTTCATACCCTTGTTTAACAGTTGTCTTTCTAACAGGTAAGTGGGGTTTTTCATAAAATTCACACTTTTAATTTGCGGGACTAAAATGCTTTTCTTAAAATACGTATTTTACCTATCCCACTGTGTGCATGTGTGTGTGTGTGTGTGTGTGTGTGTGTGTGTGTGTGTGTTTATAAAATAAAGCAAACTTAAATATGTTCATCAATCATAACAGGTCTGCATAAATTTTGTCTAATAATAACAATAAGTAACAATAAGGTAAGATTATGGGTTATGTGTGGGTGGGTGTGCATGTGTATGTGTGTTTTTTTCTCTTCCTAGGTTGATTTGTCAGTTGTGTGTAAAATTAAGGAGCAGAAAGCTAAAAGCAGAGACAGGTAGAAGGCAGTTGAATAACTGCTTCGTCCTGTTTCAAGGTTGATGGTGGTTGAAGATCACCCCACAGATCCAGGTAAATGCAGTTCAGGGCACCCATGCAAAATTAAATCATGAGTGCTCCCCCATAAAAGATGAGCCCTGTGGATGTATAGTGTTCTATCCTGGCTGCGGTGTGTGAAGGAGTGATGAAAACAATGCTGCCCTGGCTTTGGTCCAAAAATGACAGCCCATTCGGTGTTTCCCTGTGTGGTTGGAAGTTGTTTGGGGAGTTTGACCCCCTTCCCAAGCAGTCAATGCAATTGCTCTGGGTTTGATTTTGCTGCTGCTCAGTGCTGATGTGAGCTGCTGGTGATGGTGAACTGTTGTCACACATGGCTTGGGTGACAGGTGGTGTCTGAGGGTAATGATGGTCACTTGCTATTCATATATACCTCACCAGATGGGTGCCCCTTAGTGGAGATCACACTGGTACTGATGGGCATATTGGATGTGCTAGGTGGTAGGGAAAGGAGGTCTGATACTGGACATACTGGACATGGTACCCATGCACCTTGACCTGCATTAGATCATTTGTGTACCCCACATAATGGCCAGGAAGAGTTATGGGTGGTAGAGAACTGGCAAATGTGAATGGGTATAACCAGGGCCCAGGGTGGTGGGCCTGGGCAGGGCTTTTCAATTCTGCCAAACAAGGACTCTAGGAAGAAGGATGATTAGACATGATTTAGAGTGATTAACATGGATACTCATCTATTGATGTAGCTCTCCATCACATGCAAGAATTTGTAATGATGTATTCCCCCAAATAAAAGTCATAAAAATCAAAATTTCAAACACTAGCCAGGTGTGGTGGTGAGTTTCTATAATACCAGTGACTTGGGAGACTGAGGATTCCAAGTTTGAGGTCAGCCTGCACAACTTAGTTAGGCCACCTCATAGAAATGAGGTGCTTATGTGTGTATCTCAGTGGTTATATGCCCTTCCTTGGGTGCAATCCCCCCTACTGAAAAGTAAGAAATATTTTAATGAATATACATCATAAGAAATTTTATGCAAACTTTCACCCAATATTTATCTCCATTCACAGGTGGAGAATGTGGAGCAGGGTAATCTCGACTCAGGTTCTCACCTTTTCTCATGCCACCATGTAGGACAGGTGGGGGATTTGGACATTGGTAAAAGTGAGGTTGGGAGCAGGAAGGAGATGCCCTCATTTCTGTGCAGCAGTTTCAGCCCATGTGACATTTCTGCTGTAATTCTAATGAGCATGTTTTCCTGCAGCCTCCCTGAGGTCTGAGGTCTCAATGATTGAGTGGAAGTATCTTGGACTTCCACTGTGTGTAAGAGAGGGGTGGAGGAGAACGGATGTACCTGCAGAAGAAAAAAAGGTACTGCTTCAGTTTTGAACTAAACACTCCTTGGGAACTCTCCATTCAGCTGAGGGCAAGAAAATACACACAAAGAAAAAAGTGAAAGTTAAGGTTAAGATGTAGACAGTACTGGACAGAAGTCTGGAGGACAAATGATGTCTCATGAAACCCACTGGCTCTTCTTGTCTTTCCAGATGCTCCTCCTCTCACAGCTAACTAAGCAGTTTCATGCCATTCTCAGACATAACCATCCAAACTCCACACCAGACTGATGGCGATGACAGAGTCTGGAAGTCAAGAGTAGAGAAAAATATCCAACAGGGAGAGCACAGGATGAGTGAGTATGAATTCCAGCACATTCCTGCTGAAGAGCAGTGGCAGCCCGAGCTGTAAATAACCATATTTAGGAATCACAGGGACAGGTGTTAGTTGGAAAAAAAAAAAACCAGAAAATACAGAACCACTGCCCTCTGCTGGATAAAAAGAGACACTGCAAGGCATGAATACTTGCAAGCTGAGAAGTTGGTGCAACTGAGACTGGCACAGGTAGGGAGGGCTGCACTTGTGTGTGTGCAGGCGAACAAGGAAAAGGAAAAATGGGATGAGAACAGAAAAATGACAGGGATTGGGGGAGCTGATATAGGATAGCCAACTCGGCAGAAGTGCTTTCTACTTAGTATTCCATGACTTTCTACTGATTCTGCTCAGTGGTAGTGTTCTCATATCCCTTCCCAGAATATGCAACACCAGAAATGAGTCACAGACACCAGGTTTGGGTGCTTCTTGTCTGTTACTGCTGCAGCTGCCACACTGAAGAGCAGGTGCTAGTGTCAAGTCTGACTGTTTCTTTATGCCAAGAATGAGGGGTGGAAAGCAGGGCTCAGAACAAGAGCTGGCAACAGTGCAATGGCCAGTTAGTGGGATTTTTGATAAAGTAAAAACAAAAGTATTTAAGCCAGACTAAACTGCATACCTCTTCCCTTACACCTGTAGTCTGTGAAGATAGCCATGAATCTGAGGAATGAATATAAAGGATCCTGATGTCCCAAGCTCCTGCATTCTCATCCCTGATTTGGTGTTCAGACTGGTTATAACTGAAAACTGACAGGGAGAGGGTAGTAGTAACTTATTTGTAACTATCACAAAATGCTCTGTCATAATCACAATTTGCACAGAGACCACCACAACTTTATACAAAAAGTGCTTCTACAAGGATCTGCTGAACCATTTTCTGGGCAGTCTCAGATTGATGTCACTATTGATTTTAATGATGGTGGCCAAAGTTTAGTCTTTAAATAGCTATTGTAATCCTCATTATTTTGCCTTTAAATTTCTGTTCTTGCCTCAACCTCTTTGCCCACAGTTTACAACAAGAGGCATATTCCCACTACAGCACTCAGGTACTATTATTTTTGGGATGCCAGTTGGGGCTCAAGTCCTTGATGTCCTAAAAAAAAGAACAAAGCAAGATGTATAGAAGTAATAGGCAAAGTACAGAATTAATGAAGGTGAAGGTGCAGGCAGCACTCCTTAGGGTGGAGTGGAGTGGGTTGAGTGAGAGAGTGGTACAAGGTCCACAAATATAGAAAGTCTAGAAATCAGTGTCATATGCCTACCTGCAAAGCATTTGTTTCCCTATTTAGAACTGATTGCTACCATTGATTTCCTCCGATTGGTTATCTTGTAATAATTGATTAAAATAGTGTCTAAATTTTCACCTGTTGTTTACCTAATTAGACTACTAAACCTCATTAGACTACTGTTCACTTCAGTCCCACTGGTTGTTTAAGAATGCTATACCTGAGGCAGGAGTTGCCATGGTGATGTCTTTAGTGGCGGAAGTTGTCATGGCAATGGAATTTACAGAGATGTGATAGCTCAATTCCCTCTCCTATACTGCATTGGCATTTTTCTTGTAACCTGCCTCTGCCATCTTGGAGTACCTGAACTCCTACCTAAAAATACCATCATTCCCAAATAATTTTCTGCCATTCCCAAATAATTATCATTATTCTTTAGATAATTTTTTTCTTTTTCTTGAGACCAATAATTCCTATTGCGTATTCCTCCCAGTCCTATCCCTTCTCAGTTTTCTGAGTGGCTTCTCTTGTACTTATTTTTTAACTTGGTGTATTCTGATCACAGAAAGATGTCAAGTATATTTGCTAGTTGGGGTGTGCAGTTGGGTTCCAGGTTTTTGGTTTTGAAGGTGAAGGTAAAAGCAGCACTCTGTGGGGTACAGTGGAGTGGGTCACGAAAGAGAAGCTAAAGACTCCCCAGTCTGCAAATGTGTCTTACTAATTTACTTACTTGTGAGGCATTAACTTCCTTACACAGATCTGATTGAAGGTGTCACCCCCTCTGCTCTTGTTAGTTATCTAGTAACTGATTAGAATAGTGTCCAATATTCTCCCATTGGTTATTTAGAATGCCAAATTTGAATACTGTGCAGTTCTTCCTCCTAGCTCATTTTATATTGCCAAACCTGAGGCAGGAGTTGCCATGGCGATAAGTCCTTAGTGGCGGGAGTTGTCATGGCAAAGGAACTTATGCTAAATCAGGATGACATGACTCATTTACCTGGTTTGTCATCCAGTGGCATTGTGCTGGTAACCTGCCTCTCCCTCCTGGAGTACCTGAACTCTAACATCTGTGAACTAGGAAGCAAAACAAAGTGATTCCCATAATTACATTTACATATTACATTTTTAAAAATGGAATATTCCTCATACTGTGAGTTCTTTACAAAACCCACAAGGGATGAAAAAGAAAACAAAAAAAATAATGACAATGGGGGCCCCTTGGCCATGCTCTGATTGTTTGGGACCTGAGATGGGCTGAGTTTTACCCACATACTGCTGGTATTTCACAGAACCACCCTCCCGCCTGCCTATGCTGTCCTGGGCCCAGCAGGCACAGCGAAGCCCTGCCCCGCTACCCCGAGAATGCCTCCTACCTCTGGGGAGGCAGGGTGCACACACGCATTGTGCTGGGGCAGTGGTGCGAGCAGGGGGTGCTCCTGGCAACCGTCCACATAGCAACCCTTGGGTGGTGATGGCGCCTTCTATGACCTGTGGATTCCGCTTGAGTAGCAGCAGACTTTCAGCTTTCACGTGGACAGAGCCATTGTGTTGCTTTTCAGCATGAGAGACCTGCTGCAGGGCAGCCAAACGTGCGCCAAGAGCTCATCCTGGACAGGATGAAGAAGGTACTATAAAATCCAGGCCAGTTTTGCTCTCTGTGACCTTTTGCCCACAGGCCATGCTGGGGTCGAGCTTTGTCACTGTTCCAAGACCTTCTGGACAATCACACCTAAGTGGGCTGGGACAGTTAAACTCTACATTCCCCCATCTCCACTGAGCCTGATGAATGAAAACTACACTATCCCAGGGGAGGAGCACTGGGAAACATGGTTTATACAGTGTTGCAACCATTTCTTATCAGGTGAACTTGGAAAAGCACAGGGATGGTGATTGTAAGCTCATGGCCCACAGATGATGGACACAGGAGATGGGGCGCTAACATCAATCAGCAAACTTTCCTTTATTTTGCAGCAAGGTCAATGGATCAGGCACTGTTAGGACCCATTTTCTGGGTATGGAGATGACCTGCGGGTTACAGAAGGAATCTGGGTTTTATACTTTCTTTGTAGACTATGGACATGTAGTTTGCACAGTCAGGGACTCAATTGTGCAGGTTAAAATTTTATTTTAGGAAGGTAGCTGTAAAAAGATTGAAACTCATTGTTATCTGGGGAGATAGGAGCCCACTACCAAAGAATGAGTCCTCAACACATCTTCTCCATTATTTTTTTTTTCACTGAGATCTACTGTTTCCCAGAGTTTTACTATTTGCTGTGCCTCCATTTTGGACTTTTTCAATGGGGGAAAGTCAAGCCCAGAACCCAGCATTCAGTATCTGCCCCTTTCCTTATTATTTCCATTGTTATTAGGAATGGATTTACTGAGAGGTTAATGCTTTGCTAGTTTCCACTCCCTTTTCCAAGCTGAACATCTCTCTGCTTTTCTTCAGGGGCTGTCTTGTAGGAATATTATTTTCCATAACCCTACACTCACAAAGCTAAAGAAAATGTTACCTGCCTATTATGGGTGAAAAATGGAGGTACTGAGAAATTGAGTGATTTGCCAATGGCATTGCAATTAGTTTGTATGTTTGTGTTTGTTTGTTTTTTGGTAACAGGGATTGAACTGGGAGGTGCTTAACAACTAAGACACATCCCCAGCCCATTTTTATATTTTATTGAGATAGGGTGTCACTGAGTTGCTTAAGCCTTCACTAAGTTGATGAGAGTGGCTTTGAGTTCTTAATTCTCCTGTCTTAGCCTCCCAATCTGCTGGGATTACAGGTGTGTGCCACCATGCCTGGCAGCCTTGCAATTAGTATGTAGCAAATCAAGGGTAAAACTCAGGCTTATGTAGTCATGGACCCCTTTATGAGACAATCCTCATCATTTTTTATGGATAGGAAGCTGATCCAAATCAAGAATAAACCTGTTTGGGAAAGGAGATGGATGTGGGAAGTCAAGTCTTTTACCTAATTCCTGTAGCTAAAGCACCCTGTGAGATTTGCTTTCCAATTTTTTCAGTGGGTCTTGTCCTTCTTTTATTCCCCTTTCACTTATTTGCTGTGATGGAACTTTTTGCTTAAAATGTCATTTTTGTAATTGTTCATTATTTTTTCTAATTTCCAGAACATAGCAAAGATGAGCTTAATGAAATGAATTCATCTGTGAGACCCAGGGAAAATTTGTTCACTGAAGAGAGTTTGCATGGTTCAGTTTGCCATTGTGGATTCTCATTGTAAGTGTGAATGCATTGATATTTATATTAGAAATAGCATATAGAGGAAGGCAGCCCTTTTCATTGTTGGTAATGGAGTAGAATTAATTTCTACTCATAACATTTCCCTTTAGGGGTCATACCAATTGCTATATATTTAAAGATATGTTGTTCAGTATTCTCCCTGGTTCCATGGCAAAGGAAAATATTTAAACAATCCCAAACTGTTGTAGAACAATATTCATAAAAACACAATGAAAATAAATACACAGAAAAATGGGACAAAAACATCAAAGACACAATGCAAATAATATGTTGGTTTGTGGCACTGTAAGATGCTGTACAAGTTTCTAAAGGTTAAGTCTCAATATATTTATTGAGCTTTTTATGACCCAGACATGTTCTATATAGCCACACCTGCAGTCAACATGTGGAAGGACATCCCTCCAGAATATGGAGACCCTCCCATAGGGTGTCTGACCAGACCTTAACAGGGGAGTTTTTCCTTCCAAAGTGCCTGCCTGAGTGGTTTTGATGGTAAATTAATAGCTATTCCCCAACACTGAAAATTCAAAAAGCTTCATTTAATCTATCAATATTTGTCCTTTTGGGAATTAAAACTGGAATTTAAAAAACACTACATTCACTTAAAATACTGTGAACATATTACATGTTAGCACACATAGTATTTTTAGTAAAATATATATTGATCAACAAAAAATCAGTGGAAATAGTGGCATTGTAAAGTTTTACAAATCTTACCATTTGGCTAATTAGAATACAGCTGGATTCTCCTCTTTCTATATTTTATGTTTGACTTGTATCATGTTACCTGTGGTAAATTCAATTATATTCTCTTGGGTGTACTAGAACAAAAAGCAAATATAATTTGGTGCAATAAAACAACTTTGAACCTGTGGTATCCTAGAAACAACTCTGGTGTTCCACGATCTGCCTTGACAATACTGCTCTACATTATTACATTTTGACATGTTTTATTGCTCACAGTGACTTGTTTTTATATAAACATCTTTTGTTATTTAGAAATATATTTTGTTCTTGTGGTTATCTTCCTATGCATGCCTTTAGTTTCTTGGTCCCCTTTTTATAAATTTAAATTTGTAATATATAACTTGTTGAGTTTTTCAAAATACTTTACTGAGGTATAATTGATTTATAATAAATTTCATGCATTTAGGTTGTGCCCTAAGGAAACTTCAGCCCTCCCAGGATGATAATTGTATCCACTTCCCCCAGAGGTTTCTTGCTCCTCCTTTTTTAACTCCTTGTTTGCAAGAAACTGCTACTGTGTTCTTTTCTCACTATAAAATTTTAATACATTATATAATCATACATTTTTCATATTCTTGTCTATCTTCTGGCATAATTTTGACTTTCACATCTTGTGTGTATTAATTTCTTTCTTTTTAGTATTGATTATTTTATTGTGCATATTTAAATCTGTTCATCCATTCACTTATTCACCTCTGCTATACATGCAGAATATACATGCAGAACTGTACTTGAATTTCTCTTGGTTGATGCCGAGGAGTGGAATATGTTGACCATGATGTAGGTGTACACTTTAAGAATCTGCCAAGCTCTTTGCTAAAGAGATGACAACATAAATATTCTCACCAGTGTGTACAAAGTGACAGCTGTTCCACATTGTCACCAGTCCATGTGTATAGTTAATCCTTTCATTTATTGTTAATGTCTTTTTCTTGAAGAGAGAATTGAGCCCAGGACCTTAAGTGTGATAGGCAAGTGCTGTACCACTGAGGTACATCCAGTCCTCTTTTTCTTTCATAACTCATGCTGTTTGTATTTTATATAGAAGTCAGTCAAAGCCAAGGTCATTATTTTTATCTCTTGTTTTAGAAGAGTTTTAACACATATTTAGATCAATGGTCATTCCCACTTAATTGAGCATAATATGTGAGGCAAAACTTGAGACCAAATGTTTTTTCATATGATTACAAAGTTTTTCCTACACCATTTGTGTGATTCTCCTTTTCCCATTGACATAAATGTTTGTCAAAATTGCTTGACTACTTAGGTGTGAGTCTGCTTGTGTCCTCTGCTACTTCACTTGGTCTCATTGTATTACACACTGTGATGTTTTCTGAGCTTTGCAATAAGCTTGGAACTGGATAGTGCTGTTCCTCCAAATTCTTTTCTGCTGTTTTAATTCTTCTATTCTCTTCCTTCTTTTACTCCATTCTAGATTCAGCTTTTCAGAAGGCTTGCTGGGGTTATGTTTACAGTTACAATAAATTTAGAACAATATTAAATCTTTTCATCTATGACCATGACATATCTTTCATTTATTTAGGCCTTTAAATTTCTCTTAGCATTGTTTTATGTGCATAGTTTTCAGGTTATAGGTCTTGAATAAATTTTTAATAACTTTGTTTTATTTGTGCTGTATAGTTTATATTCCATCAATATGTAAGTGATTCAATTTATCTGCCTTGTCACCAGAATTTTTCTTTATTTCACTGATTTTATTTCACTCTGATGGATGTGGATGAGTTTCTCTCTGAGATTTTTATTCCTTTTCTTGAAGTGGCTAATGAACACTTTTAATGTCTTTACTTTCCCTCCTGCTTTCTTGAATAAATACAGTTGATCTTCCTTTAGATCTTGTATTCCATGATTACATAAAAGTGATTTATTTCTTGTAGGATCTTTTTAGGAGAATATTCTACATAGAGAGTTGTGTTGATTCTGGACAAAGCTTTCTTTTTCTTCAGAATCTCATTTTATTTAATTTATTGAACTTGATAAATCTTCCAGAAATTTTCTTTTAATTTCAGAGTGATGAGTTTTCATCATGAGTGGTATCAAACTGTCCAATGCTTTGTTTTGCATCTACTAGATGCAAAATGATAAATGATTATCTATCTTTATGATTACATATCAACAAATTAGAAGAAGAAAATTATTTATTTTAAAAGGCTGACTGAACCTAATATCCCTAGGATAATTCTCACTTTGTCATGATGTATTGTACATATTTATATTGCCATAATAAGTTCATTAAAATTTTAGAGTTTTTGCACATGTCTTCTTGAAATATGTTGGTCTATAATTTAGTACAACTGGGCATATTTGGCACATCAATAATCTCAGGTACTCTGGAGGCTAAGAATAAGAGAATTGAAAGTTCAAGGCCAGACTCAGCAATTTAGTGAGAACTCTCAAAGTAAAAAACCACTAGGGATGAAGTTACTTGACTTCATTTTAGGATGCAGTATTTGACTACCCTGTGTCATGCACTGGGTTTAATTTGCACTACAATAAAAAAAAAAGTTTGTTAAGTTCACCAGTAAACCCACTTAAGCCTAGATTTAATGAAATATTTCAGCCAATTCACAGATACAGATACAGGTCTGTTCAGGTTATGTTCTCATGTAAGCTTTATATTCTTGTCTTTTAGGAATTGTATCCATTTCATCAAAGTTGATGAATTTGTAGGCCTAAAGTTGCTTGTAATCTTTTCTTATTTCTGTATTTTTTAAAGTTCATAGGATCTCTAGTGACATTCTTGTTGCACTTTCTAATGTATTCTCTGTAATTAGAGAATATAGTTTGTATAATTAGAATCCTCTTAATTTTTTTGAGATTTTTTGTGGTTTAGACAAAGGTTTTGTTGTGAAAGTTGTTCTTCCTTATATCCTGGAAACCAATAATTGTCCTGCTGTTTTGGTGGAATGTTCCAAAAATTAAATTAGGACAAGTTTGTAAATGTTAAAATTTGTATCCTTAAAAATGTTCTGGGGCTGGGAATATAGCTCAGTTGGTAGAGTGCTTGCCTTGCAAGCACAAGGCACTGGGTTCAATCCCCAGCACTACAAAAAAAAAAAAAAAAAAAAAAAAAAAAGAATCCTGCTTACTTTTTAATTGAGAGGAATCAAAAAACAATTGCATATTTTTTCTTTCCTTTTTTTTTTTTTTGCACTGGGATTTGAACTGGGCCACATCCGTAGCCTAATTTTGTATTTTGTTTAGAGATGGGATCTCACTGAGTTTCTTAGCACCTTGCCATTGCTGAGAATGGCTTTGAACTCACAAGGCTGGCTTTGAACTCATGATCCTACTGCCTCAGCATCCCAAGCTACTGAGATTACAGGTTTTCTCTTTATTTTTTATCATGTTTTCCTTCATTTATTTGGCAGTCTTTAGGAGAGCAATGTTTAAGATCCTTTGGTGCTCATATGAATTGAAACCTTTTTTCCTAAATGACCTTCTTTATTCTTGATATAATGGTATATACCTAGAAGTCTACTTTGCCTCATAATAAGGTATCAAGAGTAGCATCCCTAGTAATAGGACTGAGGGTTATTGTTATATAACTCCTGACATAACACATGAGAAGGTACCTATTAAATAGGCACTTAGTGCATGGGACAGCTCTGTTCTTTAGCACCTTCTCTATACTTAGGGATGGTTCAGTACCCTCATATCTTCACATCCTATCTTCTAGACCACTCTGCCAGTGGTGGTGTTTCCCAGTTTATAGATGATGAAATATTCAGGTGGGACATATCTTGCCCAGGGGAGGACCCCTGATGGAGATCCCAGAGTCTGACTTCAAAGATCTGTTGGGCACATTGATCTGTTCATAGTTTACTGCCTGAGGTGGTGAGCTATGGGCTCATGATGTCTTTCCTTGGCTGAAATAAATATTTTATTCAGAAGGGGAAGTCTCACAACCATGTCTTATGGTTGCTTCTCAACTGAAATTAATCTGTGTAAATCTTGTTGGGATTCATTTGGTCAGAAGTGAGGAGCAGAGACCAATTAATTGCCTCAAATAGTGGTCTGCTTGATCTTTGCATTCAGGAGCCAGCCAACTGTGCCCTTCTGCATAAACACCATCTGCAGTGTCCTTGGAGTTTTCCCATGTTTGCTAGATAAGGCACTGTTTCTGTGGAGTGGCTGAGCTACCTTTCTTCCTATCAAGTCAACGATACACCTTGTCAATGCTCTATCATGACTTCTCTGTCACCGTAGGCTTACACAGTGGTTTATAAAATTGCCAGCACCTATAATGTCAGTTTTAATGGTTCACAGCACCATTCAAACATGTGGGCTGGGTGGCATGTCCCCATGCATAGATGAGGGACTGAGCATCAGTGGGTGTGTATCCAGTCCAAGATCACTCAGCTAGGAATAACAGGACCAGAGTAGGACCCAGGCATTCTGAGTCCACATCCATTACTTGGACCATGATCACTTCTGCTTCACTTGGGATCATAGAATAGTCATCCTTCCCTGGATGCCCTGCATCAATCCTTTTGGAGGACCTGCTGACTCCTAAGCATCTTCTATGTTTATTTTATTTTTTATCAAATAGTCTTAAAAATTCATGAAAACATGGTGAGATACATTTCCATGTACCTGGTCCCTGCTATAGTAGAAATCACTACTTCTGGATTGCATGTTTGAGACTTTCAACATGTAGTTTTAAAGTATACCAATGCTTTTTTTAGTAATGCTCACTGGGGATTGCAGGTTGGCTGGATGGACAGAAAGGGAGCAAAAGGAGCATTTCACCTACTATGGTACTTTTCTGTTTAACCAGTTGCTTGAATTAAAATCCAGATAAATGCTACACATTGTAGCTTGTTGAGCAGTATCTTTGTTCATCCTTCTTCCCTTCTTATTTATTTACTGATGCCAGGGATTGACCTTAGGGGTGCTTAACCACTGAGCCACACCTGCAGCATGTTTTATTTTTTGAAACTTGTCTTTCTAATTTTCTCAGGGCCTTACTAAGTTTCTATCACTCACTTTCTTTCTTATTAATATTTTAAAGAAAAAATACTGGGTGTTATCATCCTTACCATTCTTCTAAAACTACTGATACTGTTCTGAACTCCTCCTGGAGATCTGTCTCAACTTTTTGGACACAGAGAGGTGCAACAGAAGCTTCCTAATAGTAGTAGCATTAACAGTATTGACAACTAACATTTATTGGCACAAGATTGTTCTAGGGTGTGCATAAACAGCTATTTGTCATGGATACAAAGTTCTTGGGATAAATCTGACTTTGAAATTGCAATTAATAAAAAAGAAGAAATTGTAATCTTCCTGCCTCAGCCTTCTATGTTGAGCTACTGAGATTACACCTGTTTTTAAATTTATTTTTAAATAAATTATATAAATACAAACTGTGTGTATATAATTTACAGTATATATGTGGTTTTGAGATGTGTATACATACATACATATACATGCATGTAATCTTCTGAAATGATTCTTTCTGGAAGAATCTCTTTTCTGGTAGCAGAGCCTGAGCCAAGAGTACCACTGGGAAACTTTTCCACCCCCTACCCTTGCCCTGACCACATGTCTTTTAGGACATCTTGTGGATTGAGGATTCTTCTGTTCATGCAGTCTTGCCCACTGAGAAATCAAGGACTTTTCTTGTCTGGCCTGTAGTTTGATGGAGGTTTGGTGCTTGATGGTCAATAATGGAGCTGAGAGTATCTTCAAAGATACTCTATTTTCTATACTCATCTATACTCAAAGATGCTTTATTTTCTCAAGTATGTATTAGCAACAGAGGACCAGAAAGTATATTTACTCTCTTTACAAAGAATGAGGTTGCTGATTCTGACAACTTGATAAAAGAAAAAAATCACAGCATTCAAGATAGAACAGAACTTGAAGGAGTTACTTCATGGAAACCCAAAGATATATTGAATATTCAATAGTAAGTTGTGTGTGTGTGTGTGTGTGTGTGCACATGCAACTGAGTCTGAGGGAGAGAAGCAAACCAACATTTCACCACACCCAAATAATAAGACATGTGACTTAAATACTGTGGGCTTCAATTATGCATTTAGCAACATCAGATTAAGGCGGCCACAAAAGTCTTCCATGGTGAAATGAGCTCCTTGAAACTAACTCATACATTCAGCAGATATCAGTTTCATACCTCCTTGTGTATTCAGTTTTGTTGATTTAAGGGGGAATGAGGAGAGTGGAGTTCAGCCTTCATGTGAGGTTACAGTCATAGAAGCCATAAAGAGCAGAAAATTTGGTGTTCTGGATAAACATGATATGGCAGGCCAGATCACCTTTCTTCTTGGAATCTTTCTCCTTTGGCTCCATTTCTGCCCATCCACTAAACCTATCATCCTCTGAGCATGCAGCTCTCTTGAGACTGCATTCTTCTAAGTTGTCTTTGCCTGTCCAGTGCTGCTATGGGGTCCTCAGTGATTTTTCTCATGTGTCTGTCAGTTCTGGTCTCAGACTCTTCATCTGAATTCTTCCCCCCTCATCTGCATTCCACTCTGTCATCTCCAGTCATTTTCATCTTTGGGGACCTTGTGTTTTGAATGATACTTGCCATAGTGCTTGGGCTATGAGTTGAGGGGTTCCTAAGCTCTATCCTGAGCCCCACCACTTGGGAGTTGTACAAGCTAATTTCCTTTTCTTGCTGTATTTTTGTCAATAAGAGGAAATAGGTGATGATGGGACCTGCCTTGTGGAGGTTATGTGTTGGCAGCATACCGTATGGAGATGCACAGTGTGTGCAAAAGCTTGACAACACTGCTCTCTGCTGTAACCATGACAGCTAAGTTCACTATTTATTGGGAACCCAGCATGCTAGCATTAGTGGTAACAGATCTGAGGCCTTGGGTTAGTGAAGAGTGTGACATGTGGAAGGAGAGAGCCATGTGGGCAGTGACCCCCTCTACAGGGGCTTATTGTATACCAAAGTCTGGTAAGTGGTGTCCACTAGCATTTACAGGGACCCCATATGAGGGCAGAAGGGACAAGCTGAAGGTCAGAGGTAAAGGTAAAACTTAGCCACATGCAATAGTCTCCGGCAGAAGGGCCTTGTCCTACTCCCATGTACTATAAGATTTTTCTTTCCAGTTGATCACAAAAGACCATTTTTTTAATTATTGTTTTTATAAATCAAGGGGGGAAATACCTCTCTTCACAAGATCAATAGCTTCAATAGGTATACTTCATAGGGACAGAAGTGGAATATAATGAGTATCAGTATCAAATACTGTTACTGCCTATCACAATATAAACACCTTTGAAAGAAGAATCACTCACTTCTTTTCAAAGTTTTTCAATTTTTTTCATGTATTGTTTTAGATGTTGATGGAGTACTGGGGAGATAGCTCAGTTGGTAGAGTGCTTGCCTCTCAAGCACAAGGCCCTGGGTTCAATCCCCAGCACCACCAAAAAAAGAAAAAATGATGTAGATGGTAATAATACTTTTATTTATGTGGTGCTGAGAATTGAACACAGTTAGGCGAGCTCTTTTACCACTGAGCCACCACCCCAGCCCTGAAACATTCACTTTATTTGAAGGAGCTGCATTTTCTTCTTTATACCCAACCCCCATCTGCCTTGAAACACTGATCCAAAAATCAAACCACAAATTCAGCTTATCCAAGAATCAGACCTTCAATTCAATTAGTCCAAGCACTGAGGCAGGTAGGAATGGTAGTCACATAGCACTACTAAACTCACCCTAATGTCAAAGAGCTAGTTAGACTGTTTCAGACTATTGAAACATTCTGATTAAAAATCTTTCTTGACACTAATTATTCTAGAATTCTCCTCCCTACAACTTCTGTCCATTTGTCTCATCTCTGCCCTCTGAAGGAAGAATCAATGAACTCTGTTCTTGTATACAACTTGGGAACTACTCTTATCTGTGGGCCAAGAAAATGTTGAAGTACATGTCAAAAACCAACAAAATCTATCATTAAACATCAAGTGGAAATAGTGCCTATGTGTTTCATAATCCTATGAAACACAACCTTTACTTAAATTTGCTGTGCATGAATCAGAACACTGTCTCTCCATTACAAAGGGGAGAAAGGCAATTTTACCAGATGTTACACCAATTACACTGTCAGACACATTGGAACCTCAGTGTCATCACACATGCTTCCCAAACATTCCATAAAACATAGTCACTTCAGTACTCATTCTTCACAGAACACCATAAATTACAAAATAACTCCAAAAATGCTATGTCTCCTGATGTCAGAAAATTGGTGCAGCACAAAACCTTATGTATGACAGAGACCAAATATACTAGAAGTAATGGTTTATATACTCGAGTGCACTAGATATATTTTCTAACTATTCAGGTAACTATAAAAAGAATAGAAAGTAATGAAAAAAGCATGAAAAGTTTTAAAGGCAGAGATAAATTTTATACTTTATAATATAGCTAAAATTAAAATAACTACTAATAACTTAAGATTTCTTCATATTATACCAGAACAAGAATTTTTTTTTGACTTGAAGTTTCTCAGAAAAGTAAGGATATATTGCTACCAAAGCTCTCCTAAAGAACTTATAAACTTCTAAGTTGTACATACAATAATTAATGAACATGTTTTCTACTATTAATTACAGTAATGAGTTAACTTATTTCCTCTTCAGTCTGTACCTAAATAATTATATAATTTATATTGATAGCACATGTTGATATCTGCCACAATACTATCAAAGTGGCAGTATTCTGATTTGACTTGTATTAATCATCTTCCACTGGAAATACATTTTCAGTGGTCATATTTTCTGATGAAAAGTCATGTTTCCTGATATACATATTCACTCCTAACCCTAACCCTAACACAACTACAAATCTAATTCTAACATGAAATTTGCTCCTATACCTAATCTTCAACTTACATAAGTGCATATATTGAAATAAGAATAGTTACGTGTGTTTTGACTTATACCTTCAATTAACAAAGATATATTTGCATACATATAATTAGTATATTCACAAATATATTATACATGCATTCCCAAGGCTAAAACATATCTATTTATTTCTCACATTAAATGATTCCTTAATTCAAAACATATATACATTTTATACTTATTTTCAATGGAAATGTTATGAATATTCATGTTTCATTATATATATATCTATATATATATATATATATATATATATATATATATATTTAGTCAATCCCTAACCATATGCAAAAAACAATAAAAAATGTAATACTGGGCTGGGGAGATATTTCAGTTGGTAGAATGCTTGGCTTGCAAGCATAAAGCCCTGTATTCAATCCCCAGCACCACAAAAAAAAAAAAAAAACACATTATTTCAGTTCATGTGTATTTTTCTTGTTTCTTGCATATATGATATTATGCCTTCAATTATATCCATGTAGACTCAACTGAAAAAAGTGTGTGTAATTCTTATGATTGTTTGTTTCCTCATATACATAATCATTCCCTAACTCTAATCCTACCCCAACTCAACAATTAATATTAATCTTTTTATCCCTATAACTAAACAATTTTATATGTGTCTTTTGATATATATTCAATTATCAGAATTATATTTGCAAATGTGCCCATTCTATATTCATATGATATTTTTCATGCATCCCATAATAAAAAATGTGGAAATGCATGGCTCATCTTATTCTCTTTCCTTTTTCATAACATATGTTTATATGTGTATTGTTTCTACTTTTTATTCAAACTTTCTCATGACTATTCCTATTTCTGATATACATATTCATTCTCTAAACCTAATTTTTAACCCAACTTAAAATTTAATGCTACACTGAACATTATCCCTATAGCAAGACCTAATTTTACAAATAGCATATATAGTCATATGCTTATTTATCTAAATTTTAACATATACTCAATTATTCATGGTACATTTGCATATATATGTATATATTTATTAATATGATATATCCATGTATCCACAAAGAAAGTAAAAGTATGTTCATATGACTCACAATATACCCTTCCCTGTCCAGAATCTATAGTTTGTAAGTTTCATACCTTTGTTCTCAGGTATATCCTTATGAAAAATTTTATTTCCTGATATAAATATTCAGTCCCTCACCCTAACCTTAAAACAACCCAGTACATAATACTAAACTTAAATTTAACCTGATACCTAAGCCTGATTTTACATACAAGCATATGTTGTGATATATGTACTGGTCTGTATTTTGATTTATATATTGAATTGTCAATGGTGTGTTTGCATATATATTAGGACATATTCATTGATATGCTCTATCCATGCATCCAAAGTTAAAAAATATGTGCTTATTTTATATCATACCCTTCCCCTTTTTCAGATTATATGTATGGTCATACATTTTCATACATATTTTCATGCCCACATTCTTATGAATATTCATGTTTCCAAATACTCATATTAATAAATTAACCCTAACTCTAACCCTGACTATAAGTAACTCTAAACTTACTCCATAGCTAACTATAATTTACACAAAATCTTGTCGGTTAGTATGCATATTTATGTGTACTTTGCCTTATATTTTTAATTATCAATGGTATATTTGCATATATAACAGTATATATTCATTTATTCAATATATCCACACATTTCAATTTTAAAATAGTGTCTACATGACTCACATTATACTCTTTCCTATTTCAGAACATATTTTTATGTTTTCATTCATATTTTCACAGGATTTTATCTACAATAATATTACTCTTTATTTACATTTAAATCTCATCACACTTTACTTTACTTATCACACATTTATTTACACATTTTACACAAATGAGTACAACTTTTGTTTCTCTAGTTGTATATGAAGTAGTCACATTTGCATAATCATACATGTACATAGGGTAATGATGTTTGCTTCATTCTATTCATTTTTTTCTTTCCCCCACCTGTTTCTCACCTTTCATTTTCCTCTATACTATCCATCCTTCCTTTTTTCTTGCCTCCCCTCCATACTGCATTATGTATCACCATTCACTTATCAGAGAAATCATTCAGGGTTTGGTTTTTGGGGATTGGCTTTTTTCCCTTAGCATGATATTCTTCAACCCCATCCATTTACCTGCAAATGCCATAATTTTATTTGTCTTTATGCCTGAATGATATTCCCTTGTGTATATATACCATAGATTTTTATCCATTCATTTATTGAAGAACATCTAGGTTGGTTCCACAATCTAGCTATTATGAATTGAGCTTCTATAAACATTGATGTAGCTACATGACTGTAGTTTGCTTATTTTAAGTTCTTTGGGTATAGACCAAGGAGTGGGATAGCTGGGTAAAATGGTGGTTCTATTCCAAGTTTTCTAAGAAATCTCCATACTGTTTTCCAAAGTGTGCACCAATTTGCAACCCCATCAGCAATGTATGAGTGTACCTTTTTCCCCGCATCCTTGCCAACACCTGTTGTTGCTTGTATTCTTGATAATAGTCATTCTAATTGGGGTGAGGTGGAAT
The DNA here is from genome assembly GCF_902686445.1 of Sciurus carolinensis. Lineage (NCBI taxonomy): Eukaryota > Metazoa > Chordata > Mammalia > Rodentia > Sciuridae > Sciurus > Sciurus carolinensis. The sequence continues at coordinate 92,969 of NW_025920220.1, read as the reverse complement.
CATAGAATAGTTTTGATTTGCATTTCTCTTATTACTAGAGATGTTGAACTTTTTTTTATATAAATCTTTTGATTGCTTGAAGATCCTCTTCTGTGAAGTGTCTGCTCATTTCATTAGTCCATTTATTGATTGGTTTATTTGTATTCTTGGTGTAAAGTTTTTTGAGTTCTTTGTAGATTCTGGAGATTAGTACTTTATCTAAAATGTGTGTACCAAACATTTTCTCCCACTCTGTAGGCTTTCTTGACATTGTTGACTGTTTCCTTTGCTGAGAAAAAAAATTTAGTTTGAATCTATTCCAATTATTTATTCCTGTTTTTATTTCTTGTGCTTTGGGAGTCATGTTAAGGAAGTCTGGTACTAAATTGACATGAAGATTGGACCTACTTTTCTTCTAGTAGGTGTAGGGTCTCTGGTCTAATTTCTAGGTCTTTGATTCATTTTGAGTTGAGTTTTGTGCAGGGTGAGAGAGAGAGAGACGGGTTTAGTCTTATTTTGCTGCATATGGATTTCCAATTTTCCCAGCAGGATTTGTTGAAGAGGCTTTTTTTTCTCCACTGTATGTTTTTGGCACTTTTATCTAGTATGGGATAACTGTATTTATGTGAGCTTTTCTCTGTGTCCTCTATTCTGAACCATTGGTCTGCCTATCTATTTTTTTTTTTTTTTGCCAATGCCATTTTTGTTACTATTGTTCTTTACTGTAGTTCAAGGTTTGGTATTTTGATACCACCTGCTTCGCAATTCCTGTTAAGGATTGCTGTAGCTCTTCTGGGTCTCTTTTTCTTCCAAATAAATTTCATGATGCTTTATCTATTTCTCTGAGGTACATTACTGGGAATTTTAATTGGATGGCATTGAATTTGTATAGCACTTTTGGTAGTATGGCCATTTTGACAATATTAATTCTGCCTATCCAAGAACATGGGAGATCTTTCCCCTTTTAAGATTTTCCTTTAACTTCTTTCTTTAGTGTTCTGTAGTTCTCATTGTAGAGGTCATTCACCTCTTTTGTTAGATTGATTACCAAGTATTTGATTTTTTGAAGCAATTGTAAATTGGGTAGTTTTCCTAATTTCTCTGTCAGAGGATTCATCACTTATGAATAAAAATGCATTACATTTGATATTATATTAGTGTTGATATATCCTGCCACTTACTGAATTGATATATGATATCTAGAAGTTTTCTGGTGGAATTTTTGGGCTCTAAATATAGAATAATGTCGTTGGTGAATGGTGATAGTTTGAGTTCTTCTTTTTCTCTTCATATCCCTTTAATTTATTTTCTCTGTATAATTTTTCTGGCTGGAGTTTCAAGAACAGTGTTGAATAGAAGTTGTGAAAGGGAGTATCCCTTTCTTCTTCCAGTTTTAAGGGGTAATGCTTTCAGTTTTTCTCCATAACTAGGCATACTACACTTGAAAAAAAAGTATATATATATATATATATATATATATATATATATATATATATGACTCTCAGTATACACTTCAGTTTCAGAACATGTAAGTTTATATATTGTTTTACACATATTTTCACCTGTACATTTTTATGAATATTTATTTTACTCTATGTACATATTTATTCTGTATACAACAAAAAATTTAACCCCAATTACTTTTGTTTGCTTTTTTCACACTGTGGATCAAACTCAGGGGCTCTCAACCACCGATCCATATCCCCAGAACTATTTTATATTTTATTTAGAAACAGAGTCTCACTGAGTTGCTTAGTGCATCATTGTTGCTGAAGCTGTCTTTGGATTTCTTGATGATCCTGCCTCAGCCTCTCAAGCTGCTGGGATTACAGATGTGTGCCACTTAACACATCATCAAAAGTTAACACTCACTGTAATGTTAACACTATAAGTAAACCTAATTTTACATAGAAGTGTGTATGCTAATGTGAGTGTTTACAGGTATTTTGACTTAAATGTCAAATTATCGATGCCATATTTGCATATACATTCTTACATTTTCAGTTTCATATTATATTCATGTAGCCCCAACTTAAAAATGTACATTATTATTAAACAATTTGAGATTGTTATATTTCATGTTTTTCAGCACTTTTGCTTTGTGCTAATTCATCCAAATTCAAATCAGACTGTTCTCGCTGACAAGAGAGTGGGAGCATACAGGTTGGAGATGCTTGCTGAAACTGCTCCTGTTAAGCACTTAATAAGTGTTTTTGGTCAGTACATTCAAAAATCATTTCAGGAACAATTTCTCAATGTCTACTCAAAACGCACTGGTGAGACTTTTTCAGAAAACACAATTTAACAGAATAACCAGTTGCCAATATCAAAAAATGATTTGAAATGAAACTATTGCTTCTGCTGTTTGAAAGCACATTTGTTTGTAAAATTTATCCAAATTCAAAGTACAGTGTTCCCATTCCAACCAGAGTGAGGGCATACAGTTTGCAGCTTCTTGCTGAAACTACACTGTTAAGCACACCTATGGTGTTCCAGCACATTCAAAATATAGTGTAGGTAAAATATTCAAGCGGGACTCATAAGAGTGGTCTTGCTTCTATTACAACCAACTTCTTGGAGCAGAGTAAAACTCTGAAGAGGATCAGTTTCTCAAGTCTCAAAGAAATCTATTGGTGAAACACTTTCAGAAAACTCAGTTTAACAACATGTATGTTTTACCAATGCTACAAATGCTTTGAAATAAAATAATTTCTTCTGGTGTTTGAAAGTGCTCTTGCTTTGATCTACCACATTCACTTTTATACCACCATTTTCTCAATGCAAACAAAGTGAGTGCACACAGAATGAAGCTTCTTACTGAAACTTCTCCTCTTAGACACTTCTAAGCTGTAGTGAAACAATGCATTCCAGGATATTTCAGGAGCAAAGTAGGAACAAAGGTAACAAGATATCCCTTGTACCCAGGAGCATTGTCTTCTGAGACCATGGTGGTGCTACAGAGAACATCAATTGTCCAGTTTATTAAAATCCACTTGTGAAACTTTTCTGAACTGTCACTTCATATGCAGTTGCTGCTTCAAATTAAGTGTCTCCTTCAATGTTACAAACAATTTGAAATTGTTATACATTGTGTTTTTGCACACTTTTCCTTTGTGTTATTCATCCAAATTCAAACCACACTGTTCTCACTGACAACAGAGTGGGAGCATACAGGTTGGAGCTGCTTACTGAAACTGCTCCTGTTAAGCACTTATTAAGTGTTTTTGGCCAATACATTCAAAAATCACTTCAAGCGCAAAATACACACTGGGTTCACAAGAGAGCTCTTGCTTCTATTAGGATCGATTTCTTAAAGCAGAGTGCACCTTTGTAAAGGAACAATTTCTAAAAGTCTCATTGAAATCCACAGGTTAAACATTTTTAAAAAACACAATTTAACAGCATATACCAGTGGCAATGGAACAAATGCTATGAAATTAAACCATTAGTTCTGATGCTTGAAAGTGCTCTCCCTTAGTGCTACCTCATCCAAATTCAAACTAGAGTAGTGTTCTCATCCAGATTAGCACACAGGTTGAAGCTTCTTTCTGAAACTTCTCCTGTTTGGAAATACTGTGCTGTTTTCAAACAGCACAAAGCATGTTTCAAACCCAATGTAAGAACAGAGGTAGCAAGCGGTTCCTTGTACCTGGGAGAACCATTTTGAGGGAACATGGTGGGAACTACAGAGAACGTCAATTTCGCAGGGATTCATTGAAGTCCATTTGTGACACTTTTTCAGAAAACTCATTTCAAGTGCCATTCCCCTTCAAATGAACTGCCTGTTTCAATGTTACAAACTCTTTGAATTGAAAGCAGGAAACCTAGTGTTCAAAAGCACATTTGCTTTGTGCTTATTGATCCAAATTCAATTGACAGTGTTCTGAGTGAGAACATACAGGTTGAAGCTGCTTCCTGAAACTATGCTGGTAAGCACATCTGTGGTGTTTTCAGCTAACAAATTCAAAAAAGATTTCTAGCAAAATATACAAATGAGACTCATAAGAGTTCTTCTTCTATTAGAACCAACATCTTGAAGAACAGTGAAACTTTAAAGAGGATCACTTTTTGAAAGTGAAATCCATTGGTAAACATTTCCAGAAAATTCAATCTAACAGCATATACCAGAACCAATGGTACAAATGCTTTGAAATGAAAACATTTTTCTGCTTCTTGAAAGTATTCTTAGATTGTGCTACCAACTCCAAATTCAAACCAAAATGTTCTCATTGCAAACACAGTGACTGCATAGTGAATGAAGCTTCTTGATGAAACTTCTGCTCTTGTGCATTTCTAAACCTGTAATCAAAGAGCACAGTCCATGATAATTTAGGCCCAATGTAGACAAAAGTAAGAAGATATTCCTGTACTCAGGAGCAAAATTTTCTGGAACCATGGTTTGAGTTAAGAGAACAGTGGTAACCTAATATAAGTCAAAAGTTTACTGAGATCTGTCTCTGTTCCAAATTCTGAGGGACACAAGTAAAAAAGAATTCAATATTGTGTCCTCATCTGGACTGTTCATGACATCATTGGCCAAGAGCTTTGTATTTCACTGGCTTAGAGTAATACAAATTCCTGGCTTCTGATTTCTTCCATAAAATGTTCCATAAAAGTTATTGTGAGCCACTATATGCAAACCTGTACAACTCTAGGCATCAGAAAAAGAACAGATTCTAAGACTGTTGTTAGTCAGGTGGAGCTATTTTATTAAAAACTTACAGCATGCTTCCACAACCTGTGAAAGCTAAAGAAGGCAAGATGCAGATTACAGAAATTCAGTATTCTTTTTGATTCAGTGTGGCCTGTATATGCATATTGAATCAAGGACAAAAATGAGTTTGATTCTACACCTTCCATTTTTATTTCTTTTTTTCTGGCTTATGACATCATTAGTAAGCATGACAGCAAAATAATCTGAGAGACAAGAGAGCATCAATCTTTGTGATCAGCAGCAACTAAAATTATATCACATAACCTTTTAATGTCTTGAATAAGTTCCCATTTTTAAATGTTTGCTCATCCTGATTAAGGGCTTGAAGAAAATCCTGTGATAAACATGGTTCCATTGAATGACAGAATGATAATGTATGACTAATACTAGAAATCTGTGACTGTCTCTAGAGGCAGCCTGGGGTCATGGTGTGATCAGCTTGTCAAGACTGAGGAGGAGGGCAAGAGGGATAGAGGAATTCTCAGTCCCTCACACACTCCTGGGCTGTTCCCAGCATCTTAACCTGAAACCCTGGGCCAAAAGTCACAGTCTTGTAGAATATGTAAGTAAACTGAGAATAACACCTCCAATACAGTATAATTAGTACTCCATCAGGTATTGGGGCAGTGCTAGAGAGCACAGCCCAGAAGCAGTTAACTATTGAGAAGTGTGAAGGAAGAAAAGGAGTTGAAAATCTCAGTTTGATCACAAGGAATGTATTTCCTATCTTCATGCACAAAAAAATTGATAACAGAACTCCCTATTACACATTCCTAAGCACTATCTCCTTTATAAGAGAGTAGGAAAGAAAGGTCCATTAATTTAAAAGCAGCACTCCAGCTCTTTAAAAGTTTATTAATCACAACATCATTTCCTTGACTGATTGCTTAGTTTTATTCTATAGCAACTTTTCTACTACCCAGTGGTCTTGGGACACATCTTTATCAACATAATATTGTACAGTTATTGAAGACACCAGAAGCCAAAATCATGCAGCAATGTACTACATCCACTTTTTTAATGGTGTAAATCATTCAGAGGGAGAAAGCATTAAATTCTATACATTGTGGTTTATTAATCAATGTTTTGTGTAATTTAGGCAGTGAAAAATTGATTTTAAAAAGATAAAATTATGATATGCTTACAAATAATGTTAAACTTGAAAGATGATAAAAACATATTACTTAAATCATTAATTAATAAAAGAACAAGTATGATGTTATAAACAGTTCAATGATCTCCAAAGTTCCAAAACTTACAAAAGTTGGATTGGAAATGCTGAAATGAATTCAGAGAGAGATATAAATCTGGCCTTTCCTACTAGGGTAGAAATGCAGATTGATCTACCAGACACAATTTAGATCTATGGACAGGTATTAGGTATATGTTATCTTTTACCTTCAGCTTATAAACTTGAAAAACAGCTCAAAGGTTAGAGTCCTTTTACAATGAGATAAGCATGAAGCATAACAAAATGCTTACTTCTCTGTGGGGGTCCTCTCTGCCACATCCCATGTGGATGAGAGAAGTGTGAACTGCCAGAGTTGGATGTTGGCTGTACATTACTCAATTACCCCAAAAACTTATCTACTTAATGAACACACAAGAGCCAATATTCTTTTTAAATGAGAGGGGTCATGATGGGTCTAACCATACCAGCTCTTGGCTCTTACAACAACTCACCCAACTCTCCTTTACTTATAATATACAGGTAAAGGGGACAAGGACTGAAGAAGCCTCTGTAATGAACAGAATAGAGTGGAGTTGGGGGAGCCATTCTCTTAAGGGGGAATATTCCAGAAGGAGACAGAACCACCCTATGCAAAACTGCATGCTTCCTGACAGTTCCTAGAAGCCAGGCATCTGTGTCCCATGGCTCAACCTAGCCTGATTCTGCTAAATAGTGATGACTTCTCACATCTCCCCCTTTTTAATATTTTAAAATTCAAATTATGGGCAGTTACGTTGAGGCTCCAGATCTTGATTCTGAGAGTTGCTTTGAGGTCCTGGCTCTTGGTTCTGAGAATTGTTCTGAGGTCCTGACTCTTGTTTCTGAAAGTATGGCAACCTGTTGTCATGATAAAAAAGAATCAATAGCAAACATATCATTTTAATATTAAACCATTTAATTTAGTAAATATCTGATCAACCAGAAATGCAGAGTCCATGAGATCAATTCTTTTGAATATCCTTAATGTAGTGATTTGATTTTACAAAATCCAGGCTATTATTACTGTTATGTCAAATGTCCATTAGATTATATTTAATTATTTCTCAGTCCCATCGGGAAGTATGATATTTAGTTGTAACAACATACGTGCTTACAGTCATTATGAAATTTAAGACTTTGTTTAAATTTGAGAGCAAAAGGCTCATTACTGATATTTGTAATAGTAGCTGCTAAAGCATTTAATTTAATCTCAATCATTTTATTAATACTTAACTTTCAGAGGTCATAGTATTTTAACAGAAAAAATCATACCCCTAGATATAGTGAATATGGGAACAGATAGGAACCTAAAAGATTATATTAAAATATATATGAACGAAATTATCATAAAAGAAATAACTGTTAGAATATAAATGTGAATTATTCATCTTTCTAGTGTAATACCAATGAGTTTGTTGGATTCTAATTTGGTGTAAATTAAATGGTTAACAGCAGTGAAAAGTAATATCCAAATAATAGAGAATAGTCCAAATTACATTGAGTTTCAAAAATCACAATGTTTGTACATTCAATCTTTTTTTATATACTGAAAATATTTTAAAGGGTTCAATTAGTTGCCTAGTTTCTTAGATCTTTTATAGCATTAAAGATTTAGACTAAATATGGTTTTTTGCAAATTCTTTTTAGAATTAAAAGTGACACATTTAGTGGCAATGTTGCCAAGTAAGGCCTTTCTGGCTTTGAATCTTCTAAAGATATTTTGATATAACTGTCTTTCATCAATTTTTGAAGGTCAATCTAAAAACACCCATCACCTTTTAAATATGTAACATTGTCAAGACATTTGTCTATTTTATCCATTTAGCAAAGACAGCAGATTATATTGCAGAACAATTAAGGGAGTAAGATATTGGTGGATATTTCATAAAAATGACTGACTGTATATGAGAAAGTCCCATTCTAATAATTGTTTGAACATAATCCAAAGTTCCAAGGACAAGTGTAATTGGTTGTCCTAGGTACTCCTTATGCTGTCTTTTTCTTATAGGCTACATCTACATAACCAGAGTGTATCATGAAACCAGCATATATTGTTCCATTACAGCCAGTGGAGTCAAATCCATTCACATGGATGGGTGTAATGTAGTTTCTACAAGACCTTCCATCATTTGAATATCATCAGTAAATATTGGGATTGATTCTCCAGTCCACATTGTTGGAGGTATTAAAGATGGATCTGAAAAAATGGGCCCAATATATTTCCCACAAATTTCACTTACCTGAGAGCTCAATAAAGCTAACATATAAATATTGTGGTTAGAGATTTAAAATCTTATTGTAAAATCTGGTGCATTCTATTGCTCCATGTATCACTCAGCAGCAGTGAAATTCCTAATATAATTTTTAGAAAATATTTTCTGAAATTAAGTAGGTTTACATAGTGATCTGTTTCCCCCTTTATATTTTTATTTTTCTTAAATTAAATTGTAGAAAAAAATTACTCTAAACTGGAGTATTACTAACTTTAAATTGTAGACAATGGCCTAGCATTGCACACATAATTAAACTATAAGAAGTTACCTGGGCTGGGGATATAGTTCAATTGGTAGAGCGCCTGCTCTCATGCACAAGGCCCTGGGTTCAATTCCCAGCACCCCCCAAAAAAGAAAAAAAAAGTAGTGAGTTAGTAAATATTTCTATTTGAACAGAAATATTAATAAAGTTACATATTGTTAAAGTCAATGTTGTTAAGTTGAAAAGGGCATTACAAGAAGAGAAGGTCCAGTTTTCACCAAATATAGGAATTGATTTTGTCTGTAATTGTGGACTGAGTTAAAAGTCTATAAATTGTAGTCAGTAGAGACATTGAAAATTAGTCTCATGACCTATTTGTTTTAGAGGTAATGGTCTTATTTTTCTAAATTAACTTCAGGATAGCATTTTAGTACATTATTTAAAAATCTTAAAAATTTATATTGTCCCGGCCCGTGAGTCATCAACGAGGATGGCGAACCTAAGAGAGAAGGAAAGAAGGGACAAGAGACACAGGGAGTGACAGCAAGACAGGAATTCTGATCAAGCTGCAAATTTTTATTGTTCTCACTAGTATTTATGCTGAGGGAATGAGGAGTATGACGAGTTGCAGGCTGGTTGGCTGTGTTCTTCTATTGGGCTCCTGATAGGCTGCAAGTTCGCCCCGACGGGAAGGTGAGGTTCGCGCCGGCGGGAAGGTGAAGTCCCAGAAGAGAAGCAGGCACGGCGCCATAGGCGCCATACTGTCAGAATTATCTGCAGGAGTGGGGGAGGGGTGCTGCTGCTTATTGTAAAGGTCAGAATGGTCTCAGAATGAGAACTTCTTAGTCCCTGACATTTCCCCCTTTCTTACATAAAATTATTGACCATTTTTCAATAGTCATATTTTAAGGGGGTGATAGAGGCTATGTGGTGAGGCGGGGGTGCAGCTTGCCTGAACAGGTACAGAGCTGGAGTGACAATCCCTCGGGAACTGCGCCTGTCTTAGGTTGTCCGTGGCAGAGCAACATCCTTACCCGTCATTGGATAATGAGGCTCTAGCCCTCATTTCCTGTCTTAGGTTGGTATGAGCTCTCATGAATCTTACCCGTCCTTGGCTGTCCAGTTCAGCTCACAGGGGTGATGGTCTTTTAAGATCACCATCATGATCCATCATCTCCAGTCGATGGTAATGAACCTGAATATGTTTCGCCTGTATAGCCTCAATTTCAGCTCTAAGAAAAGCCATGATCTTGTTGAATATCAAAGGACCTATAGATATGATAAGCAGCAAGCAGAGGAGGGGACCTAGGAAGGGAAGGAGATAGGGAAGGAGTCCACTGAATCTAGTCCATAGTGGATTATCAGCCAGTGCTCGTCGGCATTTTTCTAAGTCTTCCTGCAGCTGTTTGATCTTGTCCTTAACAATTCCTGACTTGTTGGCATAGAAACAGCATTTTTCCTGCAAAGCCAGACAAATGCCTCCCTGTTCGGCAGTTAGAAGGTCTAAACCTCTCCTATTTTGTAGGACCACTTCTGCTAAGTAATCCACCTGATCTTGAAGATCTTGTATGGTGATTGAGAGTATCTGTACATCAGAAATCAATTGTCTGGATATGATAGAAGCTACCTGAGTAGGATAGACAGCAATAACTTTAGAGGATGTGGCAGGCAAATGAACCCAAAGCAAGGGGCAACCTTTATTTTTAATATATGGATCCTGCTGCCAGAATGGTCCCTTGGGTGTATGAGGGTTGTGTAATATAACCAAAACCAAAGGAAGGTTATAAGATATTTGTGTAACAAATTGTTGAGCGATGGCTTCTGTGACTTGAATTAATGCTTGCCTGTGCCTCGGGAGTAAGCTCTCGAGGAGAAGAAGGGTCAGAATCTCCCCTTAAAATATCATTAAGAGGCAAAAGCACATAGGTGGGTAGTTTTAAATATGGTCTTAGCCATTGGATATCCCCTAGTAATTTTTGGAAATCGTTAAGAGTGTGGAGATGGTCCACACGCAATTGTATATTAGGGATTTGAATTTGATTAGTTTTAAGTTTGAGGCCCAAGTAGATGTAGGGGTCCTGTGTCTGAACCTTATCAGGGGCTATCTGAAGTCCCAAGGCAGTAAGGGCTTTATAGAGATCCAAATAACAATTGTTAAGATCATAGGTATTAGGTGCAGGGATTAACAAATCATCCATATAATGTAACATATAAACTTGTGGCCACCGCTCTCTCACAGGATCTACTGCTTGAGCAACATATTTTTGGCAAAGACTAGGGCTGTTAGCCATACCCTGGGAAAGGACCTTCCATTGAAATCTTTGCATAGGGCCCTGAAAATTGATGCGGGGAAGGCTGAAAGCAAAATAGGGTCTGTCCTCAGGATGTAAAGGAATAGTAAAAAAGCAATCTTTTAAGTCGATGACCATTTTATAATAGTCCCTAGGAATAGCTACCGGTGTAGGGATGCCTGGCTGTAGTACCCGCATTGGGCGCATAACCTTATTGATAGTGTGCAAATCCTGTAAAAGGCGCCATTTGCCTGATTTCTTCTTAATAACAAAAAGAGGAGTGTTCCAGGGTGAGGTTGAGGGTTCCACATGGCCGGCTGTCAACTGTTCCTGTACTAACATGGAGGCAGCCTCTAATTTTTCTTGGGTAAGGAGCCACTGATCCACCCACACAGGAGTTTGAGTTTCCCAAATAATTTTGTCTGCATGGGGTACAGGAGGGTCAGGGACCGACACTAAAAATCCAATACCCAAGTCCAAATTTGTCTGTTTTTTGTATGGGCTGTACAGGCTCAATCTGTCCTTGTCCTAGCCTCCCAAGGCCTGTACCAGGGATAAAGTCCATACGGAGCATTTGATGAGTGACTAAAGAGTCGGGACTAGCAAGAATAACTTTCATTTGGCTTAGAATGTCTCATCCCCAAAGGTTGACAGGGAGATCAGGAACAACAAAGGGGGTAACAGTTCCTTTATTTCCTGTGTTATCTTTTGTGTCAGTCCAATTAAGCACCCTGGAGCTAACTAAGGGATTTTTTGATTGCCCTGTTCCTTTAAGGTCAGTTAGTGATGAGGTGAGGGGCCATTCTGATGGCCAATATTTTTGAGAAATAACTGTGGCGTCCGCACCAGTATCTAGGATCCCTTGGAATTTCTTTCCTTCAATAAATAAGGTAAGAGTGGGTCTTTTGTGGGAGATAGGTTGGACCCAATACACATCAGAGGAACCTAAAGAGGCTGTGTTTCATGGTGAATTTTGGGTGGCAGGAGTGTTTCCTGAATTGAGGGGAAGGAGTATTAATTGTGCAATTCTTGTTCCTGCAGGGATGGCCGCTACTTCGTTAATAGCTGTGGCCAGTATTTTAATTTCTCCAGTGTAATCATTATCAATGATGCCAGGGAAGACCTGAACACCTTGTAAGGTGGTAGAAGCTCTCCCAAGAATAAGAGCACACATATGAGGTGGAGGGGGGCCTACAACCCCAGTGGGTATTATTTAGGGTCCTTGCATAGAGTCTAATATTTTATCAGTGGAGGCACAGAGGTACAATCCTGCGCTGCCTGGGGTAGCGCGCTGGAGGAAGGTGATTGTGCAGAAGGACAGGGGGCTTGGATTGGGTTGGGAGTCTGAGAGGGAACAAACCTTATTGCCCCTGGGTTTGTTCTGGGGGCGGTTGGGGCCAGGGGCTGGCCCCAAGAGGAGTTTCCTGAGAAGTTAGAGGGAATAAGCTGTCCAAGGGCATTGGTCTTGGATCTACACTCCTTGACCCAGTGGTGACCTTTACCACATTTAGGGCAAAGGGTGAGCGGAGGTGGTTTAGCCCCTGTTTGAGGAGATATGTGTCCTTGACCCAGTGTCCCTGTTGGGCAGTCTCACGCAAAATGGCCAGGTTGTTTGCAAGTAAAGCAAATACGTGGGCCAGGGTTGTGAAAGGCCTTGGTGAAGGCAGCGCCAATGGCGAGACCCATGGCATGGGCCGTCCTACCCTGGCACACAGCCTAATGAAGTCAGAAAGGTCCTCTTTATCTTTGTGGGGCCGAAGAACATCTTGACACATTGGGGTGGAATTTTCAAAGGCAAGATATTTTACAAAGGAGCTCTCATTTTCACTTGGTCCAAGTAAGCGCTCCGCAGCTAGATTAAGCCAGGCAACAAAGTCACTGTAAGGCTCATCAGGACCCTGACGAATTTTTGCTAGGGAAGTGGTGGCCGAGACCTTTTGAGGGAGCCACCTCCAAGCGTGCAAACCAGCAGTTTGAACCTGTGCTAGGAGCCCAGTAGGAAAGCACGCCTGTTTAGGGTTAGTATCAAATGGCACATTACCCACTAGTTTAACATAGGTCCAGGATTTAGAGGAAGCCTTGGTTGAATATTTTTGGGCAGTTTCCTGACAGTATTCCCTAAAGTCTGCATTCCACAACAGAAAGTCACCCGCACTGAGGGTGGCTCAGGCCAAAAATTTCCAATCATTAGGGGTGAGCCATTGTGTACTATGGTTCTCTAGCAAGGCCAGTGTATAAGGTGCAGTGGGGCCATACTGCACACAAGCCTTTTTAAGTCTTTCAAGAAAGCGGAGGCTCAGCCTTTTATAAAAACCAAGGGCTCCAGTCTGTCCAGAGGTGGGCTCCTCCTCATCCCCTGATTCCTGGTCCTCCTCTTGTTCTCTCTCTGGTTCTACCTCTTGATCCTTCCCTGATTCCTCTTCCTGACTTCCTTTTAAATTCTCTGCCTCAGTTTGTGCGGGCTGATCTGCTTGACTGTGAGTGACTGGAAAGGCAAGAACAGGGTGACCACGTGGCTTCACCTTATGAGTATTAAGGAGTTTGGGGCCAGTTTGTGTTAACTCCATGCCCAAGGCCAGTGAGCGAAGCTCGGCATCAAGGGCTTTTAGTTCTTTTAAAAACCGGATAAACCTTAGGAGGATTTTTAGGGGACTCCTTTGGTAAGGTGGGGTCTGGGAGGTTCCCAGGGTCTGGGAGGGTCCCAGGGTCCTGAGAAGACTGAGTAGGGGGCATTTGAATACTAACTGAAGGGCATGCCAAGGGGGGGCGAGAGGTGGATTGCATTGCCTGCTCCCCAATTTTTACAAGTTTTAAAGTACCACTGTCAAAGGGTGAACTTTTAAGAATCTCATTAATTAAATTCCAATAAGAAAAGGCAGTGACGGGCACCTTTTGAGGACCAAAAGTCTCATAATAATCTTTGAGGCAGTCTCCTACTCTGAGCCACCTTTTACCATCAATTGACCCTTCGAGGGGAAACCAAGGACACAAATTCTCTATGTTTGAAAAGAATGATCTTAAATCCTTTTTCTTAACACGCACTCCCCGAGTCTTGAGGGCCTCCTTGAGACCCGTAAGAAACAAATCATGTGACAAAACTGCTTGTCCCATGGTGTGTCACTCACCTTGTGCCGGCCTCACTCTCCTCCTGGATCTGACTCCCGGTCGCATTTACCTAGGCGATCCCGAATCCCGCTTGGCCAAGGCTTCCCCGGAGGGTGGCATTTGCTTCTCAGACAAAGGCTTGAGTCAACCACGTTGGGCGCCAACTGTCCCAGCCCACGGGACATCAACAAGGATGGCGAACCTAAGAGAGAAGGAATGAAGGGACAAGAGACACAGGGAGTGATAGCAAGACAGGAATTCTGATCAAGCTGCAAATTTTTATTATTCTCACGGGTATTTATGCTGAGGGAATGAGGGGTATGACGAGGTGCAGGCTGGTTGACTGTGTTCTTCTATTGGGCTCCTGATAGTCTGCAAGTTTGCACCGGCGGGAAGGTGAAGTCCCAGAAGAGAAGCAGGCAAGGCACCATAGGCGCCATACTGTCAGAATTATCTGCCAGGAGTGGGGGAGGGGCACTGCTGCTTATTGTAAAGGTCAGAATGTTCTCAGAATGAGAACTTCTTGGTCCCTGACATTATATCATTGATCCAGCAATTGTATTTTAAGGGTTCTATGGAAAGATAATCTTTATGTATAAAGACATTGTTGTATGAATATGTTAAATAACCTTGTTTTAAAGTAGTAAAAATAGTCCAAATGTCCAACATAAAGTTTTGCATAAATAAAATACAAGAAAAAAACCTGGAATGAAAAGTATTGCTGTAAAAGCATACTATAGTAGTATGCAATCTAATACAATGTTATAAGCTTTAAAATGAACAATATAATTGTGTATGTGCAAAATATGTATATCTCTGAACTTATTTATAGAAAGCAGTTTAGAAAATTTAATAAATGTTAATAATAATTGCTGGAACCTCCAAAACAATTTTTTATGTGTACTAAATTTTTTCTAAGTGGGTCTCTTGACAAAATATAGGGAAGATACCATAATTCTGAAGCCATCTTTAGCCTCTTTATCTGCTTATTATTTTATTGTATATTAATCTTTGAATTAATGTAAATTAAGTAGCACAATCTAATATCACGTCTGAAACATGAAACAGACATGCCAAGCGCTTCCATCCCCTCTGGGGAATGTAAGGTATAGAGCCACATTTCTCTCCTGTTACAGGAATTTCCCACTTCCCCACCACCTGTCAATCTGCGTTCTGCCCACCTCTTCCACTACAGGAATTTACAGCCTCCCCAACAACTGTCAGTCTGCATTCTGCCCGCCTCTTACATTACAGGAATTTCCAGCTTATGCTGCCGCCATCTTGCTGCCTCCCATGTTACATTCTATCATTTATTGATCCATCAGTCAGTCTGCGAGAATTCTCCTCCACAATTGGTTCCTCCCAGCCCATGAAATTCCAATATCTGGGAGAAGCCATGTGCCATGTTCTTCTTCCTTTTTCTTTTTCCACTCTGAGCAGACCTTATCCGTCCCCATAAAATAAAGTCTTTTGCATGAGTTCTCGTGTCTGCGGAGCATTTTTCTGGGAGCTACCATCAAGCCACAACTAAGCCAGCAACCCCTAACAGGGGAAGGTGTCAAAATACTTCCCATATGGTTAGACTTAAATAAGCCAGTATCTTTTGAACATTCTCTGAAAACATAGTTAAGTTTACTTTCTAATGTAGAGAGTAATACAAAAACTGTAAACATATTTATTTAATTTTAAAATATTAAATGATATAATTCATTTTTTAATTAAATTGCTATTATTATATAAGTTTTTAAGAGACCATTATTGAGAAGATTTTAGTTTGGGGAACATCAGCTTAATAACATATCGCTGTAAATCTAATATTTTAAAAACTTCTTTATCTGGAAAACAAGAATAAAATTAACATAATAAGTCAGTACTAATTACTATGGTTAATTAAAATATAGTCATTGATGTTTTCATATTAATCAAATTTGGCTTTTAAAGAGAAATTTAAAATTTGGAATGGAAGGTTGTATTTTAAAATATGTTACTGTTAAACCAAATTGTATAAACCATAATACATGTGAAATTAACGTTTTTTAAAAATAGTAGAAATTCAATAAGCATAAGAAATTATTTTATTAGGATGAGAAATTAATATTTTAAGCATTTTCTTTTTCTTCTCTCTTTCAGTAAGAAGGTCCAATGAATAGGGGTTTGTGAAAAACTCTTGTCTATATTTGTAACCATCCTTTATAATAGAAACAGTAGAATTTAAAGAATAAAAACTTTCATTCTTTTATTTTTTAGCTGATTGTGTTAATTGTATATAGCCAATTTAATTTTATGTAGCCAATTTAAATATATATAGCCAATTTTATATAGCCATTTTAATTACATATAAATATTTCAAAAATTATTTTGCACAAATGTTGTTTTAATTTATTCAACATGCTATAGTCTTCTATTTTTATCAGGTTAAAAAAAAGTTTTAGGCACTTACATATTATACCTGATACTTTAAGTGCTAGTATGTGGTTCTCAATGAGAAAAGAGAGAATAAAGCAATTTTAGACCTTTTATTAACGAAATTACAAATATGTCTAATGTTCATATATATTTTAGTTAGGAATATCTGATGTTTTTACACTTAGTAGATGATGTTCCAATCAATGATCTTTTAGCATCCCATCCTTGTAAATCGATTAAGTATCTCCTGTAATAAAAGCATAATTAATTTTATTCTCCTCAAATTAAATTTACTTATTCTTAATTGCAAAAGTCAAGATATCAAAAGTGTAAATAATAATATTAGTAATTTATTTCCTGTTTAAATAAAACATTAGAAACAAGGAATATATATCTTAAATATTATAGAATAAAACAATTAATTATTTATTTGACCACCTGGAAAAATGTGAATTAAAAGGTTTTTTACCTGGAAATGTGAGAAAATAAATATAAAGAAGCCTTTTATTTTTATTTTTAGATATTTACCCAATATGAATTAAATTTCATTAATTCACATGAATTAAGGTTTTATAAATCATTTTTATTTTAATTTTAAAGTGTGAGCATGTTCCTTAAACTGTAAGTAAATTTTGAAATCATGTAAATGTAGTCATAGTGTGTACACATTTGTAGATCAGTCAAAAAGAAAATTTTTATAATTAATTTTAAGTGAAGATACATAGCAGTGAACATGCATTAAAGATTGATTTAATTTGTGTAAGAATTTAAGATATAAAAAGAAAATTTTCAAAATAATTCAGATCGCTGACTTTTGTCCTGATAATTGTTATTCATCTTTAAAATCATTCCTAAAAAACAAAAGATTAATCTGCCAAAATCACAATCAGAAGATCTTTTATGAACTTTTGATAATCTTTTGTTTCCCTTTTTAAAATTTTTTTCTTGGACCTGAGTTGTCTCTTAGTGAGTCTGCAGGTTTCTCCATTTACATTTCAACTTAAGTCTTCATTGAGACCAGTAAAGAACTAAAAGAAAGACTATTGGTTCCAGCAAAATTTTGATGAGAAGCGCATTTTAACCCTTTGTTTTTAGGACAGGTTTGGATGACATAATTATGAGACCTTATTTCCTATTACTTTTGAGAATGAAGTTACTATGCTAATAAAGCCAGAATTAAGGACAGGTAGTTAGTGTAGAAATAGGAAATCGGGTCAATTCGAGGAAATGAAGCCATGAAGCCATCTGCCTTTGGAAGTTGGAGACTGCCCCTGGAAGAATGGAATGTCAAGGATCTCCGGAGCCCATTGATTACTAAATTTACCTGCCTTTATCAAGGACTGCAAGCAAGGAGCTGCTAATTAATGCCCCCTGGGCCCTTGTCTGCCTGAATCACCTTGGCCCTCCCCCTGCCCATGGCTTCTCACTTAATGCAAAACCAGGCCTAGTCACATAGGCAGGAAGGAGGAGAGATAAGGTGGGAGAGAACTGGAGAACAAAAGGGACTTTAATCTATAAAAGATGTAGGGTGCATTCACTTCTTGGGACTAAGAACATCAGCCATGGACCCCTTCTTCCTGCTGGGAGAAGTCTGTATTATTACCTTTAAATAAAACCTGCTTCATATGTTTGCCTTGGCATGCTTCTCTAGTGTTCAATCTTCAACATTAGAAGTAGCAGAACTCATTACCGGTAAACAGCGGTATCACTAATCTCCTTACTGAGATATGCCATTGACTATTGGCCTGATTTCTCCATGCCTGTCTATCCAGTACTTTTGAGTGAATGTTTAGGGTTTTTTCTCTCAGTGACAAACAGGTTATATCTTCTTCCTTAGGTAAGCTTAGAACAGGGGCTGGAAGTAAAGCCCCTTTTTGAAATTTTAAAAACCTTCAGTATGTATTCATTCTCCCATCAGGGCAGTTGTTCCTTGGTATAGAGTTTTGTAAAGAGGCTTAGCTAATTTCCTATACCCAGGAATCCAAGGTGTGCAGTAGTATCCAGTTATCCCTAGAAGCTTCTGTAATGGCCTTGATATATGTCTTGTGTGGTAGCACATAAAAAATGTCATCTTCAAATTGGAGAACAATTACAAATGTTTTATCTATGAATTTTGTTAAGTTCTTAGCTAGGGGTTTTTCTACAGGTGAGGACTATCTCCAAATTCTTGTGGCAACACTATCTAGGTTTGTTGTTACAAAGTTTAAATTTTCTTTTCTCTGGCCCCTGCTGAATTTGTCTGGGGTCTAGAGTTTTTCTCTCTGGGCAGGTAATTTTCTCTATGTTCTTTGTGCATATTCACTTATTTGAGCATAAGTTTGTAAATAATAAGTCAATTATTGTCCCAAATCAGCAAATTGTCCTGGTAGGCATGTCCAAGGTAGTCTGAACTCCATTCAATTTATCTTCCCTAGGAGCAAGATGACATGATGGAGCAGGACTTTTCAAATGTAAATTACAGAGGTCACATGCTAACTCATCTTCCTCTACATCTGAATGCCTTCCAGTCCTCTGAATAGAAACTTTGCTCCCACTATCAGGTGTTTACAGAAACATGCATGGGGCTAGTTTCTGAAACTTTTTCTTTTTTATCAACTAACAATTCCCCAGAACACAAAGATGTTTTGGAGGATTAATATTTCTGAATTTTAGATTTAAGTTATTAATAGCCTTTCTAAGACCAGTGATTAAATTCTCCCAAAGTCCATAAATCAACATCTCCATCCAAATAAAAGTAACTTTCTATTACAATCCAAACTAAATTTCCATAGCCTGTCATTGTGCTTCCAATGCCCATGCTATTTTTCCTCTCTTCAAGAGACTTGGTCCTGAGGGACTCTGCCTGAGTAGGGTGCTGCTTGCCACCAACCAGTGGGACAAATGACACGTACACTTCAAAGTTCATGAAGCAGCTTCCACTGTATTTGGATAACACCCTCAATATATAAGCAGTCTCATGCATAAGGCAATTTTAATCATATATGTCCATCCAAACCTATTAAAGGTCAAGTGATCACGAGCTCAAACATACATGTAAGATATACTGTCCACGTGCTAGGCGGCTGAACTAATTATCATACAGCCAATGGTAAATGTTTCCTGTTTTTCTCAAGGTGCATTCAGCACGCCCTTTGGCTCTCTGCCAGTTGCCATCTTGGATGCATGTGGCATAACCCTGGGCCCCAGGTCTCGCCTGCCACAGTAGGGAGCAGCCATTTTCTGTAGGCTTCCATCCTTCCCGCAGACAGCAGAAACCATTCTATTTCTGGAGGGCTGGAAGCCATGGCAGGAACACACATATTTAAACTAGGAAACTCACAGAGTAATTTCTCCTTAAGTCAGAAATTTTTCCCTGAATTTATAATTAGGATCTTTGCTTCTCAGGATTCTAAACTTTTACACCTATTTAAGCCAAGTTAGGTCTCGGTCTCACACAGTCAGAGAGATGCAGGCAGACCTGCCTGATCAAGACTGCCTGATTATTTAAAGCAACCAGGTCTCCATTTACATTTCCAGGACTGTAGGAGTTGCATTCTTTCCACTGAGTTTTCACTTTGACTAAGTATTGGATATAGCTGAATAGATCTACTTTTATTTCTATCTCTGTAGAAAGCTAATTCTCCAGTCTTAACATCATACAATTGATTTCCATTTCCTTTCTTACTACTAAACTTATTCACATGCATGCACTTCCCATGGAAAGGGGTCAACACCTTACTTTTTTTCTTTCTTCTAAAATCCTCTTGAACAGCCCCAGTTCAGGTTTCAAATGTGGGGCCCTCTCTGCAACGTCCCATGTGGATAACAAAAGGATGAACTGCCAGAGGAGGATATTGGCTGTACATCACTCAATTACCCAGAAAACTTATCTACTCAATAAATACACAAGAGCCAATACTCTTTTTAAATGAGAAGGGTCATGACAAGTCTGACCATACCAACTCTTGGCTCTCACAACAACTCGTCCAACTCTCATTTATTTATAATATACAGGTAAAGAGGGCAAGGACTGGGAGGAGATTCTTCTGTGATAGATAGGATAGGGTGGAGTTAGGGGTGCCATTCTCTTAAGGGAAAATATACTAGAAAGAGACAGGGAACCACTCTCATGCAGCACCACATGCTTCCTGGCAGTTCCTAGAAGCCGGGCATCTGTGTCCCATGGCTCAACCTAGTCTGATTCTGCTAAATAAGGATGGCTTCCCAGGCTTTCCTACTGAGTACACCCAATAATCTTTTGTTATTTTTCAGTCTTTTGTGACTTAACCTTGTCAATTATGCTCACTGTGACTCCACTGTACTGAAGGAAGGCCTCTGCTCTTTGTTAAAAAAGCATTGGAATACCTTATTTCTGCAAGCATGACACTTTTAAAAGAGTGAAATCAATAGTTAAGGATATCCGTATATGCACAAATACACACTTTTCACATATCTGTATATTTGATAATTTCTGGATCCTATTAAAATGGCTTTTGATGAATGATCACTTTACAGTTGTTTATCAATTATAAAGTGTGTTAGGTATAAAGCAACCTTCCTTTCCCATTAACCCAGCCTCCCAACCCACCTGTAAATCTGCCGTTAAGCCCGCCTTTCCCGTTACAGGAATTTCTGGCTTATGTCACCGTAACCTTCCTGCCCCCCCACATTACGTTCCAATATGTCATTGGTCCATCAGTCAGTCTGTAATAATTCTCCTCCGCGATTGGTTCCTCCCAGTCTGTGAAATTCCAATACAAGGAACCCTTCACCATTTTTCTTCTTTCCCTTTCCCCTTTCCCCCGAGCGGACACGTTTTGTCTGTTTAGAATAAAAGTTCCTCATGTGAGACCTGTATCTGCGGAGCATTTTTTCTGGGAGTTATCAATGAACCAAAACTGCCTCCCTTACATCTAACTAACAAAGTGGAAACAGCATATAATATAAAACCACCAGCTTGCCATATATGTGAAAGGAGTACCAATGAAACACATTTGGAATGGAATTGACCTGAGAATGTGGTGGGGAGCACAGCACAGCACACTTTCCAGGAACAGATCTGGAAGTCTTAAATACTAAGGTTGGGTTCTCCAAGTGAGAGTCTTTATACTGGAAAATAAAGATGCACTATAATTTTATCAGAAATATTGTTAAGAGACCTGGTTTAGAATATTGTGAAATGCTGCAGAATCCATCTATGCTAAATACATTGTATTTTTTCAGGAAAGAATTTCAGACAACTTATATTTTCTGTATTTTTTTTTTTTAGATTTTCATTGAGTGATGGAGAAAATGAATGAAAAATAATAATTTCCCATGTTGACTTTTACCTGTTTCTGAGTCCTCAATCTGCAAGGTAGCACATGGACTGCAACTCTAGCCTATGTGATCTGTATTCTTAGTTTAACCTCTTTTTTTCATGTTTTCCTATGTACAATGAGGATTACCTGTATTTGAAAATTTGTAATGAACAGTCTTGCTTAAGGAGCACCCCTTTCTTTTCTGAGGCTATTAGAAAAACTGCCAAGAACCAATGTCATTGTTTAAGTCATCTCTTTGGAGTTCTAAAAAATCACAAAATATTCCTCCATCAATAAATTTGCATCTTATAATTTTGCCACGTGTATTTCACCAAGCACATTTTGTCCTAATACATCCTTCAGTTCAGAAATGGAAGTTCAATTTACAGAAAAGGTAATGATGTTTTTCATTTTCATAACCTGAGAAATGGAATATTTTGACACTGCAAATCATGGTATTCTGGAAGACAATGTTTTAGATCAATGTAGTGTAAAATTATACTGAAATTTGAGTCATAACTTTGAGTTTATTAAATAAGATGTGTTCTATCCTATTTGGTAGAATATATGAAAAGGATGTGAAAAAGAAAAATGTCATTAGTTGTTTCAAAACTTTTTTTTTTCCTTTGAGGACACTAACCAGTGTGAGTGCCTCAAACCAAGGAGTGATATAAAGTAATTGTTTAAAATAAATCCTAAGAAATTTGGAGTCAGATAAGACAAAGTTGAATTCCCAAACCTACCTCAGCCTCTATCCAGATGTACAGGATTTGCATTTAAAATTGGAGGTGGAAATGATATGTATTACTTGAATGCACACCCACAACACATTAAGAATATAATTCCCTTTGTGGGTAAAATTTCTCATGTCCCTTGGCCTCAGTTCGTAAGTCAAGAGAATCAGAAGATACCAGTATATTTCATGTAGGCACAAATCTTCCTAATAAACACTTTCCATGACCCAAAAATACTTCCAGTTATTGAAGTGTAATGGAAGTTAATGTATGTATAGACTAGTCAGGACAAACACATTTTCTTTCTAGATGTGTCTTCATAGTACACACAGGACAGTCTTCTCAAATTTATGACACAGTGCACAATGGAGTTCTGCACAGTCATAAAGAAGCATGAAATTTCCTTTTTAGTTTGTAATTGAGTGGAGGTGGAGAACACCATGCTACGTTAAATAAGACTGCCTCAAGATAGAGGTTAAATGTTCTTTCATATTTTGATGTTGGAAAGGAAAGAAAAAATGGTGGTGACCTTCATGAAAATATTAGGGAGATCAATAGAGTAGAGAAAAGGTGTAGAGAGGAACAGATCATGGGATGAAGTGAGGCAGTACTAGGGAATGAAGTCTAAAAAATAATGTTGTGTTCATATGAATGAGATAAATCTTGCTCATATTTATATAACAATTCTTGATAGATAATTTTCTTCAATGTACTGAACAGAAACATTTCACTTAAAATTAGTGACTATTAGAGTTCTTGAAATGATGACAAAATAATGATTACAGTGAGTTAGTAATTTAAAATGCTTACTATCTTCTGGGCATTGTGTAAAGCATGCCATATGCATAATCTCATATTATTATCTCTTTGCTGGTGGTGTCAATCTTGAATAATACAGAATGTTTATAGTGATCTTTGTAATTTAAAGACAAATGTTTCTATGAAATATTGCAATATATTCTAAAGCTAAGTCATAGAATATAGAAAGTTATCATACATCAATATTGCATAGTGCAATATTGATGGAATTTCATGATTTTCTTTTGATCACATTTTTTAAAAAATGAATAAGTGACTATGAAGTATGTCATTAAAATAAAAAATAAATCTACTAATAAAACATTAATATGAAGTATATATGTAAAAGTAGGTTGATAGTAACTACTTACAGAAGTTTCAACCTTCATTACAAGCTCTTATTGAATACCCTGGGACATGTCTTAACTACCTTGATAAATAAATTTTGTGTACTGCTGCTCTAAATGCCTTTTTTTTTCAACCCTAAAAAGGACTGTAATATGTAAATATTTGGAACATTTGTATTACATGCCTTTACCATGTGGAATGGAAGAGTAAGCGTTCATGAAGTGACATTCAGGTTTAAGACTAGAAGATAAATAGAAGATAATTGAATCTGTATACCTAAAAATTGCCAGGATTAAAATACAAAAGGACTGTAAAAGAGGATGCAATTGCTTGAAGAATAAGAGAACAAAAGTCACACCAGGGGAAGATCTCCAGGGCTTAGCATTTCTAGTCTGTAAATTAATTTTTGCACCTATTTGTGTGTTTTCATTCCTCTTCACTCTTCCTTCTGATTATTGCCTGTGGACATAAACTTCAGAGAGGAAGGCATAAATCAAGCATACCAGTCCCAGTGCTCTTGAGTCACTCCTTTTACATAATTAGTAAAACCATAAGATATCTTTTTCATATGAACATGCTAGATAATAGTAAGAGTGATGCAGCATATATATAGTGCTTCTCCCTAATGTGTAAATGATATTAGCTGCTAAGTTCTATGTATTTTCTCTTTACAATTCCTCTTTATAGGTAGGGTAAATTCTTTAAATTATAAGTTGAGTCCAGCAGAGAACAAGGATTTCAAAAAGTTAAAAGAATATTTTTGGCTTTGTGTAAAGTTAGAATACTTTTAAATGTTTCAGATGAAAACTAGAGTCAACTATAAAGCAAATTGATGTGCAAAATAATTCCAAAAAAACCAGATTTGTAAATATTTCTTTATCTTCTCCACTTTCCCAACTACCCACAAAAATATGCTTTATGCAATTGTCTCCAACTGTAAAAGTGAACCTGGGGGTAATTCAGGCATCAAAATATTCTTTACAGTCAAAGTCCCAGGGGAAAACTGCAATCCATTTTATCTTGTAACAAAAATGATCATGCCAATTTGCAGCCTGATATCTATGTATAGTTTTTTCTCTTTTTAGGGCCTGGATATCCCCAGGGAAGAGAAATGAGCCATCTTCAAGGCACTGCACTGTTCACACAGTGATGAAAGGACTGTGCTAAACTTCCAACCTGCTAGACCCTTTTCTCATGGAATATGTATCTCAAAATATGCAGAACAAGATCATCCTGAAACCAAACCACCTTGCTGCGTCCCAGAAAAAAAAAAATGATTAGTTTGCTTTTCCTCTTTCAGGGAACATTCTTTCAGCAAAATTTTCATTTCATGAGCATAAATTTCATACAAACACAAAGATCCAAAGTTCCTGGCAAATGAAGTGTTTTTTTCTTTCAAAGTTTTCAGTAAGTTTTTTTTTTTTTAATTTAGAGTTTTAGTAGAATGTTTTACACATCAGCAATAGGCATGGCTTCTCTATCACCAGCAGCTACTAGCAATACAGTAGCCATACTCTTCCTTCTTGCTTCAGCTCCTACCCCCTTTTACATCTTGTGTAGAGCAGGTCAAAGGCACAGGCAGTGCTGTAGGTTCTTCAGTGCTGTCCTGGTTCCTAATACACTCCACTGTGTGTTCCCTCACATGGATCCATTGGATAAAAGAGGTCAGCTCTGGGTTTCAGAAGGCTGTGATTGCCTGCCTGGATACTGATGCTGATTAGTATGTGAGAGCTAACATAATTTCTACAGATGTCTCTCCTTAGTCCCCTAGTCTGATATAAATGTGTGAAATTGTTCTCTCTTACTCAGCCTATAATGTAGTTTCTGCTGTATTAATACAAATGTTCAATGTAAGGTAACCGTAATTTACCATAATCCATGCTTGAGTTTCAATCTTTGAGTGCAAAAGGAAGATGATAGAAGAAAAACAAATGCAGAAGCATGAGTGTTAAAGCTGAATTTCTATTTCTTCCTTTGTCAGTCTGAACCAACTGTGGGATCCTGTGAAGAATGGCATTGCCTTTAACAAATGAGTAAACTTGGGCCTGAGCACTGAAGAAGAAAGAGAAAGCATAAATCTTCAGGGGTGATGGAGGACACTTCCCTTACATATATCAATGACTGACATTATCTGAATGCCAAAAGAAATTCAAAACTTTATGTGATTGAAAAATAATTCTTGTAACATTAATGAAAATGTATCTCATACTCTATTTAAATTCACTGCATAGCAACCTTACTTTATGGTAAAATTTGATGTATGTATCCAAGGGGAAAAGCTCTCAAATTATTGACACTGATTTTCATTAATGTTTTGCATGATTTTAAGTCTTAGTATCAAAAAATCTTCCTTTAAATAAATCTTTCACAATGCATACATAATTGTGATACTCATATCTTTATTTTCACAGAAAAAAACATTTTTTTCTGAAACAAATGCAATAATGGCAGACAATTTACTAAAGTATTCACCCCATTGATAAGTCTTCTAATTTTATTGGGAAAAGGGTTTTATCTGCCCTCTCTTCTCTATTTCCAGTCATGTTCTATTGAAAAATTCGGTGAAAATCATGGACCTTTTCTCATTAAGTTCTTCTTTGTAGAACCCCAGATTCCTTTAAATATAAAATACTGAGCTCTCACATTCTTTCCATTCTCTAATTTCCTCCAGTCTTTTTTTGCTCCTCCACATTCAACTTGAATTTCATGTTTATCAAGATAAGTTCCCATGTACAGGTGAATTCTGGTTACTTTTTAAAATTTTTATTAGCACATTAAAATTATAAATGCAAATAAAAATAAGATTTATTTTGACATAATTATAGAAGAACCAAATATAACTTTCTCCAATTCAATCCCTGGTTTTCCTTAATTAAATTTTCTCCTGTTCCCTTATTGGCTTTTATCTATTCTCTTGGTCTTTCTTGAATTTATTGATACATGCCATTTATTATTTTATCATTATTTACTTATTCATTCATTTATTGTTTTATTTTTTGCTATGGTAGTAAAATCTACTTTGATATAATTGTACAAGCATGGGATGTATCCTACTTTAATTAGGACCCCACTTTGTGGTTGTAACTGATGAAGCACTTCACTGTGATATTTATATATATACACACACATATTATATATATATAATATATTTATATTATATTCATATATATTATATATGAAACCTTTGGGTGTATACCAAGGAGTGGGAAAACAGAGTCAAATGGTGGATCCACTCTTAGTTTCTTAGGATATCCATACTTATTTTCAGGGCAGTTGCACCAGTTTGCAGTCCCACCAGCAATGCATGAGTGAACCTTTTTCCCCACATGGTCACAAACTTTATTGTTACTTGTATTCTTGAAAATTGCTATTATAAGTGATATGAAGTCTCAGTGTAGTATTAATTTGCATTATTCTGATTGCTAGAGATGTTGAAATTTTTTTTATTCATTTCCAATTTGTATTTTCTCTTCTATAAAGTTTCCTTTCAATTCCTTTGTCCATTTAATGATTTGGTTTCTTTTGGCATTAAGTTTTTACAATTATTATTTATCCTGGAAATTAACACCCTATCTGAGGAGCAGGTAGTAAAGATTTCTTCCCAATGTATAGTTTTTTGTTTTTTTTTTTTTAGGTAATTGTGAATGAGATAGTGTTCTTTATTTCTTTTTCAGTGGGTTTATTACTGATGTATAGAAATGAATTTGATTTCTGAATATTTATTTTATATTCTGCTTCTTTGCTGAATTTATTTAATCCTTCTATAAGATATTGGTAGAATTTTTTGAATCTTCCCAATATAGAATTATATCATTGTCAAAAAGTCATACTTTGAATTATTTTTTACATATATTTATATACATACATATATTCTTTTAATTTCTGTGTAATTGCTCTGGATGGAGTATCAAAGACAATGTTGAATAAAAGTGGTGAAAGAGGTCATCCTTGTCTTTTTTCAGTTTTTAGAGGGAAAGCTTTCAATTTTTCTCCACTTAGAATCATGTTGCTCTTTGTTTTAGCAATATGGCTTTTATGATATTGAGGTATGTTCCTACCATCCCTAGTTTTTCCAGTGTTTTGAACATAAAGGGGTGCTGTATTTTGTCAAATGCTTTTTCTGCATCTATTAAGATGATCCTATGTTTCTTGTTTTTAAGGCTATTGATCAGATAAATTATATTTATTAATTTGCATATATTGTACCAACCCTGCATCCCTGGAATAAACCCCACTTGATTGTGATGCGCTATCCTTTTAACACTTTTTTGTATGCAAGTGGCCAGAATTTTATTGAGAATTTTTGCATATATGTTCATCAGGGATATTGGTATGAAATTTGCTTTCCTTAATGTGTCTTTGTCTAGTTTTGGAATCAAGATGATATTAGTCTCATAGAACGAGTTTAGAAGGGTTACTTCTTCTCTATTTCATGGAGATATTGAGGATTAATGTTGTTAATTCTTCCTTGAAAGTCCTGTAGAACTCAGCTGAGAATCTGGTCTTGGGATTTTCTTAATTGGTAGGCTTTTAATGTTGTTTTCTATTTAATTACTTGAAATTGTTCAGTTTATATGATGTATGACCTCCTGATTCAGTTCAGGTAGGCCATATATCTCTGTAAATTTGTCAAGGTCTTCAATAATTTCTATTTTATTGGAGTATATATTTTTATTATAGTTTCTAGTTATCTTCTGTTTTTCAGTTGTGTCTGTTATGACATTTTGTCCCGACCTGCGGGACATCAACACGGGACCACAAACCTGAGAGAGAAGGAATGAAGGGACAAGAGATGCAGGGAGAGGCAGCAAGACAGGAATTCTGATCAAGCTGCAAATTTTTATTGTTCACACAGGGGTATTTATACTGAGGGAAGGAGGGGTGTGACAAGGTGCAGGCTGGTTGGCTGTGTTCTTCTGCTGGGTTCCTGATAGGGTGCAAATTCGCGCCGGCCGGGAGGTGAGGTTCGCGCCGCCGGGAAGGTGAAGTTTGCGCCGGCGGGAAGGGAGGGGCGCTGCTGCTTATTGTAAAGATCAGAATGTTCTCAGAATAAGAACTTCTTGGTCCCTGACATTTCCCCCTTTCTTATATAAAATTATTGACCATTTTTCGATAGCCATATTTTAAGGGGGTGATAGAGGCTATGCGCTGAGGCGGGGGTGCGGCTTGCCCGAACAGGTACAGAGCTGGAGTGACAATCCCTCGGGAACTGCGCCTGTCTTAGGTTGTCCGTGGCAGAGCAGCATCCTTACCCGTCATTGGATAATGAGGCTCTAGCCCTCATTTCCTGTCTTAGGTTGGTATGAGCTCTCACGAATCTTACCCGTCATTGGCTGTCCAGTTCAGCTCACAGGGGTGATGGTCTTTTAAGATCATCATCACGATCCATCATCTCCAGTCGATGGTAATGAACCTGAATAGGTTTCGCCTGTATAGCCTCAATTTGAGCTTTAAGAAAAGCCATGATCTTGTTGAATATCAAAGGACCTATAGATACAATAAGCAGCAAGCAAAGGAGGGGACCTAAGAAGGGAAGAAGATAGGGAAGGAGTCCACTGAATCCAGTCCATAGTGGATTATCAGCCAGTGCTTGTCGGCGTTTTTCTGAGTCTTCCTGCAGCTGTTTGATCTTGTCCTTAACAATTCCTGACTTGTTGGCATAGAAACAGCATTTTTCCTGCAAAGACAGACAAATGCCTCCCTGTTCGGCAGTTAGAAGGTCTAAACCTCTCCTATTTTGTAGGACCACTTCTGCTAAGGAATCCACCTGATCTTGAAGATCTTGTATGGTGCTTGAGAGTATCTGTACATCAGAAATCAATTGTCTGGATAATTTTGTATATTGAGTAAGAGAGACCCCCAAACCAGCAGTACCTGAGGCCACTGCTGTAGAGGTTGTGCAAGAACAGGGTCTGTCATTCAGGGGATTTTTCGCATAGATTGTTAGCTGCATCTATAAGAGAGGAAGATTCATCCTCAGGGGGAAGGTTTCCGTCCCTGGGTTGTGGTAAATCATTGACCTGTTTGACCAGGCGTTCTGGTAACCATCTTGGGGCTGCTTGTTCTTGATCTAAAATACAAGCTGAGCCTCGTCCCCAAATGAGGACGGGATCTGGGCCTTTCCATTTATTTGTTAAAGGATCGCGCCACATAACAGATGGGCGAGCAGAACTAGAAGAGGGATGCCAATGTCTGTCTGCGGTTGAATGTCCTTCATTGTCTAGGGTAAGAAAGTTAAGAGCAAATAATGCATGATTAAGGCGATCCCTGGGAGTGGTAAATGCAAGGGAAGAGGCCTTAAGGCGGGTAAGCCAGGTTTTTAAGGTGAGGTGTGCACGTTCCACAATGCCTTGACCTTGAGGGTTATATGGAATTCCAGTAGTATGAGAGATTTGAAGAGTGGCACAAAACTGTTTGAACTTGGTACTGGTATATGCAGGGCCATTATCTGTCTTAATATGTGCTGGCTTTCCCATTATGGAAAAGGCTGAGACAAGATGAGAAATGACATCCTTGGTAGCTTCTCCGCAATGCGGTGATGCAAAAATAAAGCCACTAAAGGTATCTATGGAAACATGTATGTACTTTGTTTTCCCAAATTCAGGAAAGTGAGTAACATCCATCTGCCAATCTGATTGGGCAGTAATCCTCGAGGGTTAACACCCAGATGTTGAATAGGAAGGGAGACAACGCAAGCAGGACACGCTTTTACAATTTCCCTTGCTTGTTGCCTGGTAATTTTACAAAGTAGCCGAAGGCTCTGAGAATTTAAGTGGTGAAGTTTGTGTAAATCTGTGGCCTCTCGGATGGATCCAATAAGAACTGGGAAAAGGGACCGAGTGGCTGCATCAGCCTGAGCATTACCCCGTGATAGGGGACCGGGAAGATCAGAATGTGCTCTAATGTGTCCTAAGAAAAATGGATGTTTTCTAGCCTGAATTAGTCGTTGAAGCTGGTTAAACAAAAAGGCTGCGTTGGAGGAAGCCTTAATGGCGGGTGAAATCTCCAATAGGGGCACAGAATGGGCAATGTAAGCACTGTCTGTATAAATATTAATAGGTTTATCAAAAAAATGTCATAAAGACTTGTGTTATAGCAAACAATTCTACAAGCTGTGCTGATGGATAGGCAGTGTCAAAGGTGGTGGGCTGATTATCAACAACAAAGGCTGCACGGCCATTGGTGGAGCCATCTGTAAAAACAGTAAGGGCTTGTGGAATAGGAGCCTTCCGAGTAACCCGAGGAAAAATAAATGGATGTAACTGAGCAAAATGCAAAAGGGGGTCATTGGGAAGGTGGTTATCGATTATTCCCAAAAAGCCTGATAGAGCAATACCCCATTCATCCCTCGTCTGTAGCAAAAATTGGGTTTGATCCTTAGTGTATGGAATCAGAATGCTATCAGGGTCTTTGCCAAAATGTTGTCGAGAAAGCAAGCGACCTTTAATAATGATAGAAGCTACCTGAGCAGGATAGACAGCAATAACTTTAGAGGATGTGGCGGGCAAATGAACCCAAAGCAAGGGGCAACCTTTATTTTTAAAATATGGATCCCGCTGCCAGAATAGTCCTGTGGGTGTATGAGGGGTGTGTAATATAACCAAAACCAAAGGAAGGTTATAAGATATTTGTGTAACAAATTGTTGAGCAATGGCTTCTGTGACTTGAATTAATGCTTGCTGTGCCTCGGGAGTAAGCTCTCGAGGAGAAGAAGGGTCAGAATCTCCCCTTAAAATATCATTAAGAGGCAAAAGCACATAGGTGGGCAGTTTTAAATATGGTCTTAGCCATTGGATATCCCCTAGTAGTTTTTGGAAATCGTTAAGAGTGTGGAGATGGTCCACACGCAATTGTATATTAGGGATTTGAATTTGATTAGTTTGAAGTTTGAGGCCCAAGTAGGTGTAGGGGTCCTGTGTCTGAACCTTATCAGGGGCTATCTGAAGCCCCAAGGCAGTAAGGGCTTTATAGAGATCCAAATAACAATTATTAAGATCATAGGTATTAGGTGCAGCAATTAACAAATCATCCATATAATGTAATATATAAACTTGTGGCCACCGCTCTCTCACAGGGTCTACTGCTTGAGCAACATATTTTTGGCAAAGACTAGGGCTGTTAGCCATACCCTGGGGAAGGACCTTCCATTGAAATCTTTGCATAGGGCCCTGAAAATTGATGCGGGGGAGGCTGAAAGCAAAATAGGGTCTGTCATCAGGATGTAAAGGAATAGTAAAAAAGCAATCTTTTAAGTCGATGACCATTTTATAATAGTCCCTAGGAATAGCTACCGGTGTAGGGATGCCTGGCTGTAGTGCCCCCATCGGGCACATAACCTTATTGATAGCGCGCAAATCCTGTAAAAGGCGCCATTTGCCTGATTTCTTCTTAATAACAAAAATAGGAGTATTCCAGGGTGAGGTTGAGGGTTCCACATGGCCGGCTGTCAACTGTTCCTGTACTAACATGGAGGCAGCCTCTAATTTTTCTTGGGTAAGGGGCCACTGATCCACCCACACAGGAGTTTGAGTTTCCCAAATAATTTTGTCTGCATGGGGTACAGGAGGGTCAGGGACCGACACTAAAAATCCACATACCCAAGTCCAAATTTGTCTGTTTTTTGTATGGGCTGTACAGGCTCAACCTGTCCTTGTCCTAGCCTCCCAAGGCCTGTACCAGGGATAAAGCCCATACGAAGCATTTGATGAGTGACTAAAGAGTTGGGACTAGCAAGAATAACTTTCATTTGGCTTAGAATGTCTCGTCCCCAAAGGTTGACAGGGAGATCAGGAACAACAAAGGGGGTAACGGTTCCTTTATTCCCTGTATTATCTTTTGTGTCAGTCCAATTAAGCACCCTGGAGCTAACTAAGGGGTTTCTTGATTGCCCTATTCCTTTAAGGTCAGTTAGTGATGAGGTGAGGGGCCATTCTGATGGCCAATATTTTTGAGAAATAACTGTGGCATCCGCACCAGTATCTAGGATCCCTCGGAATTTCTTTCCTTCAATAAATAAGGTAAGAGTGGGTCTTTTGTGGGAGATAGGTTGGACCCAATACACATCAGAGGAACCTAAGGAGGCTGTGTTTCCTGGTGAATTTCCTGAATTGAGGGAAGGAGTATTAATTGTGCAATTTTTGTTCCTGCAGGGATGGCAGCTACTCCGTTAACAGCTGTGGCCAGTATTTTAATTTCTCCAGTGTAATCATCATCAATGATGCCAGGGAAGACCTGAACACCTTGTAAGGTGGTAGGAGCTCTCCCAAGAATAAGAGCACACATATGAGGTGGAGGGGGGCCTACAACCCCAGTGGGTATTATTTGAGGTCCTTGCATAGAGTCTAATATTGTATCGGTGGAGGCACAGAGGTCCAATCCTGCGCTGCCTGGGGTAGCACGTTGGAGGGAGGTGATTGTGGAGAAGGACAGGGAGCCTGGATTGGGTTGGGAGTCTGAGAGGGAACAAACCTTATTGCCCCTGGGTTTGTTCTGGGGGTGGTCGGGGCCAGGGGCTGGCCCCGAGAGGAGTTTCCCGAGAAGTTAGAGGGAATAGGCTGTCCAAGGGCATTGGTCTTGGATCTACATTCCTTGGCCCAGTGGCGACCTTTACCACATTTAGGGCAAAGGGTGAGCGGAGGTGGTTTAGCCCCTGTTTGAGGAAATATGGGTCCTTGACCCAGTTTCCCTGTTGGGCAGTCTCGCGCAAAATGGCCAGGTTGTTTGCAAGTAAAGCAAGTACGTGGGCCAGGGTGGTGAAGGGCCTTGGTGAAGGCGGCACCAATGGCAAGACCCATGGCATGGGCTGTTCCTACCCCGGCACACAGCCTAATGAAGTCAGAAAGGTCCCCTTTATCTTTGTGGGGCCGAAGAACATCTTGACATATTGGGTTGGCATTTTCAAAGGCAAGATATTTTACAAAGGAGCTCTCGTTTTCACTTGGTCCAAGTAGGCGCTCCGCAGTTAGATTAAGCCGGGCAACAAAGTCACTATAAGGCTCGTCTGGACCCTGATGAATTTTTGCTAGGGAGGTGGTGGCCAAGCCCTTTTGAGGGAGCCGTCTCCAAGCATGCAAACCAGCAGTTTGAACCTGCGCTAGGAGCCCAGTAGGAAAGCGTGCCTGTTTAGGGTTAGTATCAAATGGCACATTACCCACTAGTTTAACAAAGGTCCAGGATTTAGAGGAAGCCTTGATTGAATTTTTTTGGGCAGTTTCCCGACAGTATTCCCTAAAGTCTGCGTTCCACAACAGGAAGTGACCTGCACTGAGGGTGGCTCGGGACAAAAATTTCCAATCATTAGGGGTGAGCCACTGTGTACTATGGTTCTCTAGCAAGGCCAGTGTATAAGGTGCAGTGGGGCCATACTGTGTACAAGCCTTTTTAAGTCTTTCAAGAAAGCGGAGGCTCAGCCTTTTATAAGAACCAAGGGTTCCACTCTGTCCAGAGGTGGGCTCCTCCTCATCCCCTGATTCCTGGTCCTCCTCTTGTTCCCTCTCTGGTTCTACCTCTTGTTCCTCCCCTGGTTCCTCTTCCTGACTTCCTTCTAAATTCTCTGCTTCAGTTTGGGGGGGCTGATCTGCTTGACTGCGAGTGACTGGAAAGGCAAGAACAGGCTGACCACGTGGCTTCACCTTACGAGTATTAAGGGGTTTTGGGCCAGTTTGTGTTAACTCCGTGCCCAAGGCCAGTGAGCGAAGCTCGGCATCAAGGGCTTTTAGTTCTTTTAAAAGTTGGATTTGTTCCCGCCTATGTTGGAGAGACTCGCGTAAAGGGGTTAGATTAGGCAAGGGAAGCGGGGAAAAAATGTCTGGGGGGGCAGTAGGTCCCTGAGGGGCCGGAGCACGAAAGGCAGGTGGTGTATAAGTGGGAAGTGGATTTGTAAGAGGTGGCAGGTCTGGAAAATGGTGTTGAGCCGCTGCCTCCTCCAGGGTAGCCTCCTCCTCTGGGGTCACGTCATCATAGGGATTTAAAACCGGATAAATCTTAGGGGGATTTTTAGGGGACTCCTTTGGTAAGGTGGGGTCTGGGAGGTTCCCAGGGTCTGGGAGGGTCCCAGGGTCCTGAGAAGCCTGAGCAGGGGGCATTTGAATACTAACCGAAGGGCATGCCGATGGGGGGCGAGAGGTAGATTGCATTGCCTGCTCCCCAATCTTTACAAGTTTTAAAGTACCACTGTCAAAGGGTGAACTTTTAAGAATCTCATTAATTAAATTCCAATAAGAAAAGACAGTGACGGGCACCTTTTGAGGACCAAAAGTCTCATAATAATCTTTGAGGCAGTCTCCTACTCTGAGCCACCTTTTACCATCAATCGATCCCTCGAGGGGAAACCAAGGACACAAATCCTCTATGTATGAAAAGAATAATCTTAAATCCTTTTTCTTAACACGCGCTCCCCGAGTCTTGAGGGCCTCCTCGAGACCCGTCAGAAACAAATCATGTGACGAGACTGCTTGTCCCATGGTACATCACTTACCTTGCGCTGACCTCACTCTCCTCCTGGATCTGACTCCCGGTTGCGTCTACCAGGGCGATCCCGAATCCTGCTTGGCCAAGTCTTCCCCGGAGGGCAGCGTTCCGCTTCTCAAAGTTTCCAATCGACCACGTTGGGCGCCAACTGTCCCGACCCGCGGGACATCAACACGGGACCGCAAACCTGAGAGAGAAGGAATGAAGGGACAAGAGATGCAGGGAGAGGCAGCAAGACAGGAATTCTGATCAAGCTGCAAATTTTTATTGTTCACACAGGGGTATTTATACTGAGGGAAGGAGGGGTGTGACAAGGTGCAGGCTGGTTGGCTGTGTTCTTCTGCTGGGTTCCTGATAGGGTGCAAATTCGCGCCGGCCGGGAGGTGAGGTTCGCGCCGCCGGGAAGGTGAAGTTTGCGCCGGCGGGAAGGGAGGGGCGCTGCTGCTTATTGTAAAGATCAGAATGTTCTCAGAATAAGAACTTCTTGGTCCCTGACAACATTTCCTTTTTCATCATGTATTTTTTAATTTGTGATTTCTCTTTTTCTCTTTGTTAGTGTGTCTAGGGGTTTATCAATTTTTTGATTTTTTTCAAAAACCAACTTTATGTTTTTTAAATTGTTTTTTTGTTTGTTTCAATTTCATTGATTTCAGTTTTATTTTAATTATTTTCTCACTTCTACTCTTTGTTGGTATTGGTGTGTTTTTCTTTCTCTGGGTTTTGAGATGTAATGTGAAGTCATTTATTTGTTGACTTTTTTTTATATTAAATGAACTGAATGCAATAAACTTTTCTCTGCCTTCATAGTGTCCCAGAGATTTTGGTATGTTGTATCAGTATTCTCATTTGACTCTAAGTATCTTTGCATTTCATTCTTGATTTCTTCTACTATTCATTCATCATTCAACAGTGTATTATTTAATAGACATTGTTTAGAGTGGCTTCCATTTTTTATCTTTGATTACCAATTTGAATCCATTATGATCTCATAGAATGCAAGGTATTATCTCCATTTTTTTTTTATTTACTAAGAATTGCTTTGTGGTGTAAGGTATGATCTATTTTAGAGAATTGATGTGCTTCCAAGAAAAAAGTGTATTCACTGATTGATGGATGAAAAATTCTATATATGTAGGTTTTGTCTAAATTATTGATTGTATTATTTAATTCTAAAGTTTCTTTAGTTTTTGTTTAGAACATCTGTCCAGTAGTTGAAAGAAATATGTTAAATTCACCCAGTATAATTGAATTTTGGTCTAGTTGATTTATGAAATTGAGAAGGATTTTGCAATGTATATGGGTGCTCCATTGCTTGGAGCATAAATATTTACAATCATTATGACTTGCTGCTGTGTAATTCCCTTCAGTTGAATGAAATAATCTTCTTTGTCCCTTCTGATTAACTTTGGTTTAAGGTACACTTTATCTGATATGAGGATGGAAACCTCTGGTTGTTTATGTAATCCATGTGAGTGATATTTTTTCCCTGTCCTTTTACTTTTAGTCTGTGGATGTTTTTGCCTATGTGTTGAGTCTTTTGTAGACAGCAAATTGTTGGGTCTTGTATTATAACTTTCAAATCTACATCCATTGACTTATGAGTTTAGTTCAATAATACTCAAGGTTATTAACAAAATTTGACTTGTTTTCCCAGTCATGTTGGTTTATTTCTGGCTTTTAATTTCATTTACTTTCTCCCTTTTTTAGATGAACATCTTACAATTTGTAATATACTCACATTTATACAAAAGTTTCTTTTTATATGAAACTGCTTCATCAGCTACATAAAACAGAGGTAATGCTGTTGTCCCTGCTCCCCATTTTTTATATATGGAAAAAAAATAATAAATGTTGTCCAACCTGGACTTCACTTGTAGAATTTGGTGACTACATGCAACCCAGCACAAGCCCAAATTTCTACAGAGCTGAACTGAGACTCCATTTTTGTTTCATGACAAAGCGGCCCAAAGAAAGTTATCCATTGTTGTCTGAATTTCATTACTGTTAAAGAAGAAACTCCCTGATGTTTCAAAACATGAACTCATGATCTGTGTTTCTGTACTGTTCAACTTAACTTTGCTCTCCAGAGCAGATTGTTTTTTAGCAGAGGACATAACCTCAGTTTGTGTCTCCACGTCTGATGAATCAGTATTCATGGAAAAACTCAAGTGTTTCAGGATGCTGCTGAGGGGCAGATGAGGGCTACTGTCTAAAAATAAGTTTAAATGTGTCTGTGTTAGCATGTCAAACACATGAAGACCAAAGAAAGTGAGAACTTTCCCTGCACCCCTAGCGCTGGACAGATATGTCTGCAAATAAGAAGTCACTTTGGGTCTCTATGTCCAATGATTCCAAGACTGGTAAACTGCAAAAAGAATGGCAATTATCAAGAATGCAAGCAGCACTAATTTTTGGTATGGACAAGGGGGAAAAGATACCCATATACATTACTAGTGGGATTGCAAAATCATGCAACAATTATGGAAAGCAGTGTGGAGATTCTTCAGAACACTTGGAATGGAACCACAATTTGACCTACTTATCTCATTCCTTGGTTTATACCCAAAGGACTTAAAATCAACATACTACAGGGATGCAGCTGTATCAATGTTTATAGCAGCTCAATTCACAATAGATAAACTATGAAACCAACTTAGATGCCCTTCAACCAATGAATGGATAACAAAAATGTGATATATATATATATATATATATATATATATATATACACACACACACACATATATACATACACAATGAACTATTACTTAGCTTTAAAGAAGAAAAATTCTGGCATTTTCTGGTAAATGGATGGAGTTAGAGAATATCATACTAAGCAAAATAAGCCAAACCCCAAAAAACCAAAGGATGAATGTTTCTCTGATATATGGAAGCTAATTCACAATAAAGGGAAGATAGGGAAAATAGTTACTTTATTTTAGGCAGAGGGGAGTGAAGGAGGAGGGGAAAGAATGATAGAGTAAAACAGACATTATTACCTTATGTAAATGTATGATTATGTGACAGATGTGATCATGCAATATGTATAATCAGAAAAATGAGAGATTATACTCTATGTACGATTTATCCATATATATAAATGTATTCCACTGTCATATACAACTAATTAGAAAAAAATTTAAAAAATTAAAAACAATTCTTGTTTGGCATCCATTGTCTTTCCAAGCTTGAATATGAAGTTCCATGACCTCCTAGTTTTGAGGATCAGGATTAAAAAATCAGTTGAGACCTGAATTTGCTTCCCTTATACATAATTTGCTTTCTTCCTCTCATGGACTTTAAGATTTCATTCTTATTCTGTATTTTAGTCATTTTCATTGCAATGTGTTTTGGTGTGGGTCTGCTGTAGTTTTGTATATTTGGGTTCTTGTAAGCCACCTGTATTGATTTCCATTTCATTCTTTAGGATTGGAAAATTATCTGATATCATGTAATTGAAATGATTGTGCATTCATTTGGATTTTATGTCTGCTCCTTCTTTTATCCTGATAACTCTTACATTTGGTCTTTTCATGTTATCCCATAATTCTTGGAAGTTTTCTTCATGGATTCTTATCATGTTCTCTGCATGGTTGACTAGGTTATCACTGTTTCTCATGATACAATGTAGGACAGGTAGAAGATTTGGACACTGAAAAGTGGAGTTGGGAGCAGGAAGGAGTTGCCCCCATTTCTGTGCAGCAGCTTTAGCAAATGTGACATTTCTATTCTAATTCTAATGAACAGGTTTTCTCTGCAGCCTCCATGATGTCTGAGGTCTCAGTGACAGTGTGGAAGTGTCTTTGAGCTGTGTGTAGAGAGGGGTGGAGGAGAAGGGATGTACCTGCAGAAGACACCAAGGTACTGCTGCAGTTTTGACCTAATCACTCCTTGACAGCTCTCTACTCAGCTGAGGACAAGAAAAAGCACACAGAGAAAAAGTAAAGATTAAGATTAAGATATAGACAATACTGGAGAAAAGGCTGAAGAACAAATAATGACTCTTAGAGTTGTCAGGGACCAAGAAGAAGTTCTCATTCTGAGAACATTCTGACCTTTACAATAAGCAGCAGCGCCCCTCCCCACTCCTGGCTGATAGTTCCTACAATATGGCGCCTATGATGCTGTCCCTGCTTCTCTTCCGGGACTTCACCTTCCCGCTGGTGTGTTCGCAGTGACGGCACCATAGGCGCCATATTGTAGGAAATATCAGCCAGGAGTGGAGAGGAGCGCTGCTGCTTATTGTAAAGGTCAGAATGTTCTCAGAATGAGAACTTCTTCTTGGTCCCTGACACTTAGAGTGACTAACTCTTCCTGTCTTTCCTGAGGCTCCTACTCCCATATATAACAAAGCAGTTTCATGCCATCCTGCCTGCAGACATAACCATCAAACTCCACAGAAAATTGATGGGACTGACAAAGCCTGGAAGCCAAGAGTGGAGGAAAACATCCAACAAAGAGAGTATAGATTGAGTGAGTGTGGATTCCAGCAACTTCCTGCCAAGAGCTGTGACAACCAGAGCTGTGACCTGCCCCCCAAGGGTTTAGAAAGTCAGGGATGATTAACCACATTTAGGAATCACAGGGACAGGTGTTAGTTGGAAGGAAAAAAGAACATGCAGAACCACTGCCATCTGCTGGATAGAAAGAGATATTACAAGGCATGAATGAACACTTGCAAACAGAGAAGTTGGTGCACCTGAGACAGGGAGAGGTAGGGAGGGCTGCACTTTTGTGTGTGAAGGAGAACAAAGAAAAAGAAAACAGATGAGAACAGATAAATGCCAGAAATTGGGGAGGCTGATATAGGACAACCCACTGGTCAGAAGTGTTTTCTACTTATTTTCCATGCTTTCTACTGATTCTGGTCAGTGGTAGTGTTCTCATGTCTCTTCCCAGAATATGCTACTTAGAGGTGAGTCACAGGCACCAGGCCCAGGTGATTCCTACCTGTCTGTTGCTGCTGCAGCTGCCACCCTGATGAGCAAGGGCCAGTGTCAAACCCACTACCTCTGTATGCCAGGTGTGAGGTGTGGAAAACAGGGCTCAGTATGAGAGGTGGTAACAGTGCAATGGCCAGTTAGTGAGCTTTATGATAAACAAACAAAAAAAAAGTATTTTTAAACCTGTCTAAACTGCATACCTTTTCTCTTACACCTGCAGTCCGTGAAGATAACCTTGAATCTGAGGAATGAGCATAAAGTGTCCTGATGTCCCAAGCTCTTGCATCCTCACCCCTGATTTTTAGTTCAGACTGGCTATAACTGAATACTGAGAAGACAGTATTTACTTGTTTGTGACTATCAAAATATACTGTTTTATAATCACAATTTGCATAGAGAGAGCACCACAACTTTATATAAAAAGTGCTTCTATAAGTATCTGTCAAACCATTGTCTGGGCACTCTTAGATTGATGTCACTCTTGGTTTTAACCATCATGAGCAAGATTTAGTGCTTAAATACCTAATGCAATCCATATTAGATTTGTCTTTAATTTTCTGTCCTTCTCTCAACCTCTTTGCCCACAGTTTACAACAAGAGGCATATTCTCACTGCAGTGTTAAGTTACCAATATTTTGGAGGTGCCAGTTAGGATTAAAATCCTTGATGTCATAAACAAAGAACTGAGTAAGACACTTAGAGGTAACAGGCAAGTATGGAATTAATGAAGGTGAAGGTGCAGGCAGCACTCCTTAGTTTGGAGTAGAGTGGATTGACTGAAAGACAGGTTCAAGGTCCACAAATCTAGAAAGCCCAGAAATCAGTGTCTTATATGCCTAGCTCTAAAGCATTTATTCTCCTATATAGACTTGATTGCTCCCATTGATTACCTCTCATTGGTTATCTTGTAATACTTGATTAGAATAGTGTCTAAATTTTCCCCATTGTTTAATTTAGAAAACCTAATTAGAATACTGTCCGCTTCATCCCCATTGGTTGCTTGAGAATGCCATACCTGAGGCGGGAGTTGCCATGGTGATAAGTCTTTAGTGGCGGGAGTTGTCATGGCGGTGAGACTTTCAGAGATTCCATCTTCTCCTCCATTGGCATTTTTCTTGTAACCTGTCTCCGCCATCTTGGTGTGCCTAAACTTCTACCTAACAGTATCAACATTGCGAAAGTCTGCCATTCTCAAATAATTATCATTAATCTTTGGAGAATTTTTTTCTTTCTTCTTTAGATCAACATTCCCTATTGAATATCCCATCCAGTCTTATCCCTTCTCAGTTCCCTGAGTGGCTCCTCTTCCACTTGCTTTTTAACATTTTTGTATCCTGACCAAAGAAAAGATGTCAAATACATGTGCTACTTGGGGTGCACACTTGGGAGTCCAGGTCCTTGATTACTGACAATGAAAGTGAAAACATCATTCTGTGGGGTAGAATAGAATGGGCTGAGCAAGAGAAGCTCAAGTCTCCACAGTCAGCAAATTTGTCTTATGTGCTGACTGTGAGGCATTCCCTTCCCTACACAGATCTGATTGGGGTCACTGCATTTGCTCCCATTGGTTTTCTAGTAACACATGGTTAGAATAATGTCCAAAATTCTCTCATTGGTTATTTTAAAATGCAAAATTAGAATACTGCCCACTTTGTCCTCATTGGTCATTTTATAATGCCAAATCTGAGGCGTGAATTGCCATGGCAATAAGTCCTTAGTGGCAGGAGTTGTTCACTGCAGTGGAACTTCTGGTAAATAAGGATGAGATGACTCATCTCCCTGTCTTGTCTTCCAGCGACATTGTACTGGTAACCTACCTCGCCATCATGGAGTACCTGAGTTCTAACACCTACGAGCTAGGAAGCAAAACAAAGTGATTTCCATTGTTACATTTTCCATTTAAAA
Source organism: Sciurus carolinensis (assembly GCF_902686445.1). Lineage (NCBI taxonomy): Eukaryota > Metazoa > Chordata > Mammalia > Rodentia > Sciuridae > Sciurus > Sciurus carolinensis. Next base: position 51,313 of record NW_025920220.1, on the reverse strand, counting down.
ATGGAACATTCATCTTACTCTGAGCTCCATGAATTTACCCCAACCAACCCCCCCAGCAGAGTTTATTCTATTTTACCAAGACCTTTGACCCCAAGGGACCAAAAAAAAAAAAAAAGTACACTGGGGGCCCCTGGACCACCATTCAATACTTTGGGATCCTGAGATTGGCTGGGTTTTACTCAGACACTGCTGGAATTTCACAAAAGCACACTCCCACCTGGGCTGTCTTGGGTTCAGCAGTCACAACAAGGGCCCCACTTTTGATCCCCAGAGTCCCAGTGATTTCCTGGGAGGCAGGATAGGCATGTGCACTATGCTGGGGCAGTGACTCTACCCGGTGGTGTTGCCAGGGGGCACTGCCAGCATGGGTCTGAGTGGCGCTGGGTGGGTGGTGATGGCTCCTTCTGTGACTTCAGCGCTGCTTGAGTGGATGAAGGCTTTCTGCGTTCACGTGGACAGAGCGATTTTGCTGGGTTTCAGGGCGAGAGGTCTGCTGTAGGGCAGCTGAACTTGCACCAAAGAGCTCTTCCTGGACAGGATCGAGAAGGTACTGTGCACTTCAGGCCACCCTTGCTCTCTGTGATCTTTCGCTCTCAGGCCATGCTGTGGTTGAGATTGTCAATGTCCCCAGACCTTATGGACAAGAAGAACTGAGTGGGGTAGGGCATGCTAAAACTCTATTTTTCTGGATCTACATTGAGCCTGATGAATGAAAGCTACACCAAAGCTTTTACAGGGGAGAAACTCGGAAACGTGGGTTATACTGTGTTGCAGCCATTTCTTATCAAGTGAACTTGTGAAAGCACAGTAATGATAATTATAAGCTCATGGCCCACAAATGACAAACACAAGAGATGGGAGTCAAACCTCGGATCATCAAGCTTTCTCTATTTTTAAGTAAAGTCAATCAATCAGGCACAGGAGGGCCCATTTTCTGGGTATGGAGATGGCCTGCAGGTTGCAGAAGAAATCTGGGTTTTATACTTTTGGAGATTTTGGACATGAAGATTGCACAGTTGAGGAATTAATTTTGCTGGTTAAACTTTTAACTTAGGAAGGTAGTTGTAAAAAGGTTAAAATTCATTGTTATCTGGGGAGATAGGAGTTCAGATCCTGAGGGAAGAGTACTCAAATCTTGCCCATTGCTTTTCTTTCTCTGAGATCCATTGCTTCCCAGAGTTTTGATAATTTTCTTTGCCTCCATTTTGGACTATTTTGCACTGGGGGAAGGTCAAAGTGCAGAGCACTGCATTCAGTATCCGCCCCTTTCCTTCAGGGTGCATTGTTATTAAGAAAAGATTTACTGGGAGGTTAGTGCTTCACTAGTTTTCCATAGCTTCTACAAGGTGCAAGTCTCTGTGATTTTCTTTGGGAGCTATCTTGTAGAAGTATGATTTTTCATCACACTTTGTTGAGAAAACGACAAGATGGCACTCAGAAATTAGGAGAAACCAAAGTTTATTTTACGCCGGAGGTCCCAGAGAAGATTAGCACTCTAAAACTCTAAGCCCTGATCCACAGGTTCTCACAATAATTTAATGTTACTTGACGTCATCTTAGACCCATTCTATCATTGGAGCTTTTTCTTCTTTTTTAAAAAAAATTCCTAATCTATGTGACTGAAGGCCTCCTGCAGTGTCTCTAACATACAGTTTGCTCACAGAAGACAAAAGAAGAAACAGCTCCTCTCACAGACATCTATTACATTTCAGGAGGAACTAGTTAGATTCTTAAGACAGTTATTTATTGTTCATTTCAACTTCCTGGAGAAAGGCTAAGAGAGGGGAGGGAAATTGACCCCTTCCCCAGGCACTGGACTCCAACCATAACATTTTTGAAATTTTATTTCACAGCCAGGTCTGGTTTTGCCATCACTCCTTAACTCACAAAAGGTGAAGAAAATGTTACCTGCATATTATGGGTGAAAAAATGGAAGTACTGAGAAATTGAGCAATTTTCTGATGTTATTGCAATTAGTTCGTATGCATGTTTGTGCTTGTTTTTTGGTACCAGTGATTGAACTCCGAGGTGCTTAACAACAAAGCCACATCCCCAGCCCTTTTTTATATTCTACATAGACACCAGGTCTTGTTGAGTTTCTTAAGTCTTCATTAAGTTGCTGAGGCTGGCTATGAACTTTCCATCCTGCCTTAGCCTCTCAAGCTGCTGGGATTACAGGCTTGTGTCACCATGCCTGACAGTCTTGCAATTAATTAGCAGAAAATCAAGGATGAAACTCAGGACTTATGCTAGTCATGGGCCCCTTTATAGGATGAAAGCACCATGTGAGATTTGCTTTCCAGATCTTTCAGTGGGTCTTGTCCTTCTTTCCTTCCTCTTTGACTTATTTTGCTGTGATGAAACTTTTTGCTTAAAATATCATTTTTGTAAGTGTTCATCATTTTTTTCTAATTTCCAGAACATAGCAAAGATGAACTTAATGAAATCAATCCATCTGAAACCATGGAAAATTTCTTCACTAAAGAGAGTATGCATGGTTCTCTTTGCCATTGCCAATTCCCATTGTAAGTGTGATTGCATTGATATTTATATTAGAAATAGCATATAGAGGGAGACAGTTCTCTTTATTGTTGTTAATGAAGTAGAGATAATTTCTAGTCATAACAATTTGCTTTAGGTAACATACCAATTACTATTATTGAAAGATATGTACAATCCCCAGCACTGCAAAAAAAATAAATAAATAAATAAGGAAAAGAAAAAGAAAGATATGTAGTTCAGTGTTTCTCGATGGTTCCACAGTGAAGTTGTTGTGCCCAGCAGCTTGAGACCCCACAAAGACCACCAGAGACCACGATCAATGCAAGCGACACAGAGTCATTTATTAGCAAGCTTGAGCCTGGTCCTCCATGCACTCGGTAACCAGTGACGCTAAGAGGCCCCGAGCCCTTGTTTAGCAGGGTTTTTATAATGAAAGGCAAGCAGTTTTACAGTGTTCTTTTTAATTGGTTAACATATAAAATTGTAAAGCATGTTAGTTTAAGTTCTGGGTCTCCCTGACCTCCGAGAGAAGGGTCGTCATTATCTTTAAGTTTGCTTTTTGGGTCAGCCACTGGCCATTACAGATAAGATAAGAGACGAGATGTAAATTCTTTGCTGCTTTTATGAGGGGTTGAGGGCAGTTTGGGAAGAGCTTCGTATTTATGCAGGTGCGAGCTTTTTCTATCTTTTCAAAGCACAATTTTTAAACAATTTCAAACTGTTGTAGAATAATATTCATATAAAACACATTAGAAATGAACACATACAAAAATGAGATGAAAACATTCAAGATACAAACATTGCAAATCATGTTGGTTTGTAGAGCATTCATTGTAAGATGCTGTGCATGATTCTAAAGGTTGAGTCTGAATATCTGTACTGAACTTTTTATGGCCCAGACATGGTCTATAGCAGCCACACCAGCAGTCAACATGTGGAAGATGTTCCTTCCAGAATGTGGAGACCCACCGATAGGGTGTCTGGTCAGACATTAACAGGGCAGTTGTTCCCCTCAAGGGTACTGCCTGAGAGGTTTTCAATAATAAATAACTCTTCCCCAACACTAAAAAAATCAAATGAGTTTTCATTTATATTAGGTTATCTATCAATATTTGCCCTGTTGTGAATTAAAACTGAGAATTTAAGAAACACTACATTCACATAAAACATTTGTACATATTACATGTTAACATACATAGTATTTTTAGTAAAATATGTATTGATCACCAAAGAAATCAGTGGAAAGAATGGTATTGTTGCAAAGTTCTGCAAATCTTGAAATTAGAATACAACTGGGTTCCCCTCTTTCTATATTTTAATTTCATCTTTTGTCATGTAACCTGTGGGAAATTTAACTATACACTCTTGGGAGTACCAGAATGAAAAAGAGAAATAACATTTGGCTATTACAATAAAATAGCTTTGAACTTGTGATACTCTAGAAGAAACTCTGGTGTTCCAGGATCTGCCTTGACAAATGCTGCTCTATATTATTACATTTTAACATACTCTATTGCTCACAGTGGTTTGTTTGTATATAGATATCTTTTGATATTTAGAAATGTTTGTTTTGGGGCTGGGGATATGGCTCAGTTGGTAGAGTTCTTGCCTCACAAGCACAAAGCCCTGGGTTCAATTCCCATCACTGCAAAAAGAAAAAAAAAAAAAGAAATGTTTGTTTTGTTCTTGTGTTTATCTTCCTACTCAAGTCTTAATTTCTTGGCCCCATTTTTTTCTAAATTTAAACTTTTAATATATGACTTGTTGGATTTTTCCATATACTTTATTGTGGTATAATTAATTTATAAAACTTGCATGCATTTAGGTTGTGTCCTAAGGAATCTTCAGCATTTCCAGGATAATAAATATATCCATTTCCCCCACAAGTTTCTTGCTTTCCCTTTATTATTTCCTTTTTTCTAAGAAACTGCTGCTGTGCCTTTTCTCACTATAAAATTTTAATACATTATATAATCATACATTTTTTTGTGTTCTTGTCTATCTTCTATTATATTATGACTTTTATATCTTGTGTGTATTGTTTTCTTCCTTTTTGGTACTGATTTTTTTGTGTGTATATTCTAATTTGTTTATCCGTTCATTTATTCACCTTTGCAATACATGCAGAATATACACGCAGAACTGTACTTGAATTTCTCTTGGTTGATGCCCAGGAGTGAAATATGTTGACCATGATGAAGGTGTACACTTTAAAAATCTGCCAAACTCTTTCCAAAGAGATAAACATATTACATTGCCAACAGTGTGTACAAAGTTAGAACTCTTCCAAGTTTTCACCAGTCCATGTGCATGGTCAGTCCTTTCATTTATTGTTAATGTCTGTTTCTTGTACTGGGAATTGAGCTCAGGGCCTTAAGCATGCTAGATAAGTGTTGTACCTCTGAGGTACATCCAGTTCTCCTTTTCTTTAGTACTTTGTATTTACCTAAGAAGTCAGCCAAAACTAACGTCATGATGATTTTTACCTCTTGTTTCAGAAGATTATATGTTTTTAACATTTACATTTCTATGATCATTTGCCCTTAATTGCTTATAGTGTTTAAGGCAGAGCTTGAAATCATTATTTATTTATTTATTTATTTTTACATATAGTCACAAAGTTTTCCTACACCATTTGTGGAAAAGATTCTCCTTTTCCCACTGACATGGCATGTTTGTCAATGCTTGCTTGACCACTTAGGTGTGAGTTTGCTTGTGTCCTCTATCTTCACTTTGTCTCATTTTTCTTACACACTGTGATGTTTGCTGAGCTCTGAAATAAGCTTGGAAGTGGGTAGTGCTGTTCCTTAAACTTCTTTCTACTGGTTTGATTTTTCTATACTCTTCACTCTTTTACTCTATTTTAGATTCAGCTTTTCCACAAGACATGCACGGGTTATGTTTACAGATACAAAAAATTAATAAATCAGTGTAAGGAATAATTGAGATTTTAAAAAAATATTGAATCTTTTCATATATAACCATGACATATTACTCAATTTACTTAGGTCATTTCAATTTAACTTGGTATTGTTTTATGTGCACAGTTATCCAGGTATAGGTCTTGAATTAATTTTTAATACCTTTGTTTTATATATATATATATATATATATATATATATATATATATTTATTTTTTAATGTATATTGTGCTTGGGATCTAACCCAGTAACTCATACATGCTAACAAAGCTCTCCAAAACCCAGCCATTAATTAATTTTGGTCAAAAATGTTTTAATTTTTTTTTTTTTGCATTGAATAGTACAGGAAGATAGCAAGCAAACAGTATTTTTTTTTTTAACAATGGCAAAGGTAGTAAAGTAACAGATTCCTTTGAAGAGAAGACACCCCAGAGACAGAGCCTGGACTCCTATAGGAAAGTACTGACTTGGTCTTTTCAAAGGTTTTGGGCCCTCCTCCTTTTTCTATCTCCTCTGACTCCAGGCTCTCTTTTCCTTAGTGTTGCTGCCAATTCCCATGCCTACACATCTGTTTTAGTCTTTCTGTTGGGTCTCTGCTCATGTTCATGGGCACATTTGTCAGCTACATATTTGGCCTTATTGGCGGACACTCTTTGTTCTCTCACTGTCTGCCATGCCTTTGATTTCCTCCTTTGCCATCCTGTCCTTATTGCCCACACCATTCTAAATCTCCCTCAGGTTTTTATAATAATGTTTCTTTGATGCATTGTGAAACTTATTCATAAGTACTCACACATTTTGATATCTGTTGTAAATGGTGCTATTTTAATGTTCAATTTCTGCTGAATGCAAATAGCCATGCCTGCATTTCCAGCTACTCAGGATGATGATGATATAAGTAAAAGCCAGTCTGGAAAACTTAAAATAAAATTAAAGACAACTGAGATTGTGAGTGTCCCTGGATTAGATCCTCAGAACAACCAAAAATATCATTTTTGGTTGTTTTTTTAAAAATATAGAAGTGCAATTGATTTAAAATGATGTTTGCAGTGACATTAATTTATTTTCAATTTTTTTATAACTTCTATCTGCAGAATATGTCCATTTAATTGTTTTAATCTTTAATCAGTAAAAATATTCTAATTATTAAGGAATATTTTGGAAACAGATAAAATAAAAAGAACAAAGTTATAATGCTATAATTTTTATGTTTAAAATATATTTTTCTTGGACTTAAAATTCCAATATTTTCAAACATTTGATAACCATATTATTTGTTTTTTAAAAATATTCTATTTTGTAGTAGGTAAAAATTTATGTGCAGTTATAAGAAATAAATCAGAAATGTATACTTCACTCCATTTCTCCTAATGATAAACCATCTTGCCTAAATAGTGTACTGGCACAATTAGTAAGTTGGACTCAATGTGCTCCAGTTTAAACCTAGTCAGATTCACCAGTTACTTGTACTGGTTTGTGTGCATGCTTCTGCAGCTTTTCCATATATGACTCTTCACATGCAGGTGATCATTCAAGATTCAGATTTCTATCATAAGCATCCCTTGTGAAGACTTTTGTGTAAATTGGTATTATTTCCTCCTTAAATTATTTGTAAAATCTGTACACAGTGATGCATGCCTATAATGCCAGGTATTCAACAATGTGTGTTAATGAAGTACACATTGTGTAAGTTTTGTGGATTGGCTCTTTTTACCAAGCTACATTCTCCAAGCAGGTTGCTGTGTCTGTCAGTAGGTTCTTCCACGCTATTGCTCAGTTATATTCTGGGGCATGGACAAACAGCCCTTCATTGGCCAACATAAAAAGTTCATGAAGATATTCCAGTTTTGTGGGTGCTTATCAATCTAGCTGTGGCATATTTATATTGGGATATTTGGGAGCTGTTTCCATTTCCTTGGGATGGATGCAAAAGTGAGCCATGGCTGGGACCCATGTGTAGTTGTTGAAGAAAGTGTCAAAGTATTTTTAAAGGTGCTGTATAATTTTACATTCCCACCAACATATGTAAAGTGATCTGGTTTCTTTACCTTTTCACCAGAATTTGACTTTTTTTTTTTTAAATCTGATGGATATGGATTAGTTTCTCACTGAGGTTTTATTTTTATGTTTGAAGTGGCTAATGAAAATTTTTCATGTCTTTACTTTCCCTCCTTTCTTGAATGAATACAATTGATCTTCCTGTAGATCTTGTATTCCATATTACATTAAAGTGATTTCTTCCTTGTACGATCTTTTTAGTAGAATATTCTACATAGACAGTTCGGTTGATTCTGGACATAGCTTTCTTTTCCTTCAGAGTCTGATTTTATTTACTTTTTTTTATTAAACTTGATAAAATTTCCAGAACTGTCCTTTTATTTTTAGTGTGATGAGTTTTCATTATGAGTTGCATCAAATTGTGTCCAATGCTTTGTTTTGCATCAAATAGAAAATTATTGATTTAAAAAGACTGATCCATCTTTACATTCCTAGGAAAATTCTCACTTAGTCAAGATGTACTTTCCATATTTTATATTGCCAAGATCAAAATTTTTAGAGGTTGGGCACATGTCTTCTTGAGGTATGTTGGTCTATAGTTAAGAAAACCTGGGCACATTGGTACACATCTGTAATCTCACGTGCCCTGGAGGTTAAGAACAGGAGGATTGAAAGTTTAAGGCCAAACTTGGCAATTTAGTGAGAACTTCTCTCAAATTAAAAACTGCTAGGAATGAAGCTAAATGGTACAGCACTTGCCTACCATGTGTCATGCACTGGGTTTAATTTGCACTCTAATAAAAAAAAACTTTAAAAAGTAAACCCACTTGAGTCTAGATTTAATGGAAATATTTCAGTCAATTAAAATTTTTAATAGATACAGGGCTATTCAGGTTATCTCTTTCTCATGTAAGATTTTATATTTCTAGTCTTTTAGGAAATGTGTCTATTTTGTCAATGTCATTGAATTTGTAGTCCTAAAGTTGTTTGTTCTCTTTTTTTAATTTCTGTTTCCTAAACACTCATAGAATCTCTAGTGATATTACAGTTGAACTTTCTAAATGTATTCTCTTGTGATCAGAGCATATAGTTTGTATAATTAGAATCCTTTTAATTTTATTGAGAGTTTTGTGGATTAGACTAAGGTTTTGTCATGAAAGTGTTCTTCCTTATACCCTGAAACCAGTAAATTTTGTCATGTTATTTTGGTGGAATGATCCATAAATTAAATTAGGTCAAGTTTGTAAATTTTAAAATCTGTATTCTTACAAATTTTCTGTTTACTTTTTAATTGAGTGGATTGTTGACATCTCAAAAACTAATTGTTTTATTTTTCCCCTTTTTTCTTTTTTTGGCACTGGGGATTGAACTGAACAACATTTCCAGCCCAATTTTGCATTTTATTTAGAGACAGAATCTCACTGAGTTGCTTAGCACCTTGTCATTGCTGAGGCTGGCTTTGAAACATGATCCCACTGCCTCAGCCTCCCAAGCTACTGTTATTATAGGTTTCCTCTTTATTTTTATTATTTTTTTTCTTCGTGTATTTGGCAGTCTTTAGGAGTGCAATGTTTAAGATTATTTTGTGCTCTTATGGATTGACTCCTTTCTTAAATAACCTTCTTTATTCCTGATATGATGGTATCTACCTATAAGTCTATTTTGCCCCATATAAAGGTTTCAAGAGCAGCATCCCTAGTAATAGGACTGAGTGACATTATCGTATACCTCCTGAACTAATACAATGGTAGGTACCTATTGCATAATCACTTAGTGCATGGGACAGCTCTGACCTTGAGCACATTCTCTGTATTTAGGGATGGTTCCAGCACCCTCATATGTTCATATCCTACCCTCCAGATCACTCTTCCAGTGGTGTTGTTTCCCAGCTTATAGATGATGAGATATTCAGGTGGGACATTCCTTACCCAGTGGAGGACCCCTGATGGAGATCCCAGAGTCTGATTTCATAGCTCTGTCAGTCACTTTGGCCTACTCACAGCGCTCTTCCTGAAGTGGTGAACTATGGGTTCATGATGTCTTTCCTTGGTTGAAGTAAATAAGTTTTTCAGAAGATAAGGTCTCAGAGTCCTGCCTTAATGTTCACTTTTCTTCTCTGCTGAAAGTCTCATTTGGGCTCATCTTGGTCAGCAGTGAGGAGCAGAAGCCAATTAATTGACTCAAGTGCTGTTTGACTGACCTTTCCATTTGACCTTTGCCAGCCAACTGTGCCCTTTCCCATAGACATCATCTGCATTGTACTTGGAGTTTTCCCATGTTTACTGGATAAGGGACTGTTTCTGTGGAGTGACTGAGCTGTCCTTCTTCCAATCAAGCCAGCAACAATTATTTTGTGATTTCTCTGTCACCATAAGTTTACACCTATGTAATATAAACCTAGGGGTTTATATTATTGCCAGCACTTAGAATATCAGTGTTCATGATTCACAGCACCTTTCACTTGTGTGCACTGAGTGGGATGTCCCCATGCATACACAAAGGACTAAGCTCCAGTGGGATCTGTCTCCATCCAAGGTCACTCATCTAGGAAGAACAGGACCAGAGTAGGACCCAGACCTTCTGAGTCCACATTCATTACTTGGACCATGCTCACTCCTGCTTTATTTGGGATCATAGAATAGTCAACCCTCCCAGTATGCCCTGCACCAATCCTTCTGTAGGACTGCTGTGTCCTGTGCTGCTTCTAAGTTTATTTTATTTTTTATCAAGAAAACTCTTAAACATTCATGAAAGCATGATGAGATACACTTCCATGTACAATAGTGTTCAGTACTTCTGGATCGTATGTTTAAACATTTAAACATGTAATACTAAAGCATAAGAATGCTTCATTTTTGCATTTTACTTACTATTGTACCTTTCTGTTTAATAGTTTGCTTGAATCAAAATTCAGATAAATGCCACACACTGTCATTTGTTGAGCAGTGTTTGTTTATCCCTCTCTTTTCCCTTCTTGTTTATTTATTTTGGTACAAGGAATTGACCCTAGGGGTGCCTAACCACTGAGCCACATCTGCAGCACATTTTATTGTTTGAGACAGGGACTTGCTAATTTGCTCAGGGCCTGATTAAGTTTCTAAGGCTCACTTTGTTTTGTTTTCTCTTGGCTTTGGTTTTGGTTTTCAAAAATGATGTATTCATATTAATATTTTGAAGGACAAAAACTGGGTGTTGTCAGTCTCACTATTCTAAAACTAGTAATCCTGTGCTGAACTACTCCTGGAGGTAAGTCTTAAGTGGTGGGAACAGAAATTTTCTTGTAGTAAAAACATTAATAGGTCACTTTTGTTGGCAACAGCTGGTACTAGGGTGTGAATAAGCAACCATTTGCCTTGGACACAAAATTCTTGGGGCTAAGGCTGATGTTGAAATTGCAATTAATACAAAAAAAATGCCACCTTTCTGCCTCAGCATCCTAAATTGGGTTGCTGAGGTTACATGTGAGTTTTTAAATTTATTACATCTCAAAACCACATGTATGTTGTAAATTATACACAAAAAAATATATATATATAGATATATATATAATCTTCTGAAATACTTCCTTCTGGAAAAATCTCTTTTTTGGTAGCAGATCCTGAGTCATTAGTTCCACTTGGAAATGTTTCCACCCCCTATTCTCTCCCAGACCACATGTCTTTTAAGAAATCTTTATGAAATGTGGACTTTTTTATTCATGCAGGCTTGGTTACTGAGAAGCCAAGGACTTTTTTGTCTGGTGTGTAGTTTGATGGGGTGTTCAAACTTGATGGTCACCAATGGAGCTGAGAGTGTCTTCAAAGACTTGTGCTTTCTTTTCTCAGGTCTGTATTGGGAACAGAGGCCTGTAAAGTATATTTAATCTCTTTACAAAGAATGAGGTTGTTGATTGACCATTTGGTGAAAGAAAAAATACCACAGCACTGAAGTAGAACAAGACTTTAAAGGAGTTATTTCAAGGAAACCTGAAGATACATTTAGCATTTGACAGTAAGTTGTTTGTGTGTGTGTGTGTGTGTGTGTGTGTGTGTGTGTATCTGAGTCTGAGAGAGAGAAGCAAACCAACATTTTAATATACCCAAATATTAAGACATGAGACTTAAATAATGTGGCTTTGAGTTATGCATTTTACAAAATCAGATTAAAATAGCCACAAAAGTCTTCCAGGCTGAAGATGAATCTACTTGAAACTAATTTGTGCTTTTGGCTTTGTTGATTTCAGGGGAAATAAGGAGAGTGGAGTTCAGCCTTCATATGAGGGCACAGTCATAGACACCATAAAAAGCAGAATATTTGGTATTCTGGGTAAATATTTGGTGGCAGGCCAGCCCACCTTCCCAGAACCTTTCTCCTTTGATTACCTTTCTGCCCATCTAGCCAACCTGCCATCCCTGATGAGCATGTGGCTCTCTTGAGCCTACATTCTTCTAAGTTGTCTTTGCCTGTCCAGATCTGACATGGGGTCCTCAGTGATTTTTCTCATGAGTCTGTCAGTTCTGGTCCCAGACCCTCCCTCTTCATTCTACATTCATCTGCATTCCACTGTCACCTCTAATCACTTTCATCTTTGGGAACATTTTGTTTTGGATGATACTGGCCATAGTATTTGGACTGTGAGTTCAGGGGTCTCTAATCTCTACCTGAGCCCCACCACTTGGAAGTTGTATAAGCTCATTTCCTTTCCGTGAAGTGTTTTTATCACTAAGAGAAAATAGGTGATGATGGGACCTGCCTTGTGGAAGTGATGAGTTGTCAGCCTGCAGTGTGGGAATGTGCAGTGTGTGCAGAAGCATGACAACACTGCTTTTTGCTGTAACCATGACAGCTAACACCACTATTGTTTATTGAGAACCCAGCATTCCAGCATTGGTGGGAACTGGTCACGGGTCTTGGGTTTATGAAGGGTTTGACATGTAAAAAGATGGAGCAATATGTCCAGTGACCACCTGTAAAAAGCTTATTGTGCACTGAAGCCTGGTGGTAGTGTCCACTAGCATTTACAGGGATACCACATGAGGGACTAAGGGGCAAGATGAAGACCAGAGAGAAAGGCAGAATCTTACCCACATACAATTGCCTCTGACAGAAAGGCCTCGTTCTACCTCCCATGTATTATAAGTTTTTTCTTTCCAGTTGGTCACAAAAGGCAATTTTTTATTTGTTATTTTTATCATTCAATGGGGGAAAAGCCACTATTCACAAAGATCAATAGCTTTAATAGGTGTATTTCTTGGGGACAGATGTGGAATTATAATGAGTATCAAAAGTGAATACTGTTAGTGCCTATCATGATATAAGGACTTTTGAAAGAAAAAAACTTTCACTTCTTTTCAAAGCTTCTCAATTTTTTAATGTATTATTTTAGATGTAGATGGACACAATACCTTTATTTATGTGGTGCTGAGAAATAAACCCAGTGCTTCACACATGCTAGGAAAGCTCTTTACCACTGAGCCACAACCCAGCCCTGAAATGTTCACTTTTATATGAAGGGGGTGCATTTTCTTCTTTACACCAAATCCCCATCTGCCTTGAAACCCTGATCAAGAAATCAGACCTGACATGCAACTTGTCCAAGCACTGAGGCTGGTAGGAATGGTAGTCAGATAGCACTACTAAACTCAGTCCAATGTCAAAGAACTAGTTAGACTGTTTTAGATTGTTGGAATATTCTGATTGAAAAACTTTCTTTACACTAATTAATCTAGAATTCACCTCCCTACAACTTCTATCCACTTGTCTCTACTCTCTGAAGGAAGGATCAATCAATTCCTTTCTTCAATACAATTTGGGAAATACTTATATCTGTGGGTGGAGAAAAAGTTGAAGTACATGTCAAAAGCCAACATAATCTTTCATTAAATGTCAAGTGGAAACAGTGCCTTGTCACCAATCCTATGAAACACAACCTTTCCTTATGTTTACAGTGCACCAATTAGAACGCTGCCTATCCATTACAAAGGGGGAAAAAGCAATTTTACCAGTTGTTACATGATCACTGTCAGACACATCAGAAACTCAACATCATTATACATGCTCCTGAAAACATTAAACAACACATTGTCACTTCAGTACTCATTCTTCATGATACCATGAATTACATAATGCAAACTCCAAAGATGTAATACTATCTGATGTAAGAAAATTGGTGCCAGCACAAAACCTTAGGCATAACAGGAAACAAATATACTAGAAGTAATGCTATTATATACTCAAGAGTACACTAGATAGATTTTCCACATAATCATGTAACTATAAAAAGATTGGATGTAAAAGATATAAGAACATAAAAAATTTAAAAGGAACAGATACATTTCATATTTGATAATGTAGCTAAAATTAAAAGTCACTATTAACTTAAGATTTCTTCATTTTATGTGGTAGGAAGACATGGGGGATGGAAAGATAGTAGAATGAAACAGAGAGTATTATGCTAGGTATATGTATGATTACATGAATTGTGTGAATCTACTTGTAAGCAACCATAGAAATGAAAGTTGTACCCATTTGTACATGATGAATCAAAATGAAGTCTGTAAAACTTTTTTTTTTAATTTAAAATTAAGAAAAGATTTCTTCCATTTTTTACCAGAAAAATATTTTTCTTTTACCTGCAGCTTCTCACAAAAATAAGCATATATTTCTACAAAAGCTCTCCTAGGAAACCTATAAATTTCTAAGTTATACATAAAATAATTAATGAATGTATTTCTACTATCAATTACAGAAATAATGAGTTAATTTATTTCTTCCTCAGTCTGTACCTAAAGTAATTATAAAATTTGAATTGATAGCATAGATGGATATATGCCACCATAGTAGCATAGAAGCAGCAGTGTTCTTTATTTTTTCCTCCCCTCAACCCTCTGACCACTCTTTTCCCTCTATACAGTCCCTCCTCCCTCCATTCTTGCCCCCTGTCACCCCCATTATGTGTCATTATCCACTTATTAGTGAGATCATTCATCTTTTGGGTTTTTGAGATTGGCTTATCTCACTTAGCATGATATTCCCCAATTTCATCAATTTGCCTGCAAATGCCATAATTTTATTATTCTTTATAGCTGAGTAACATTCCATTGTGTATATATATATATATATATATATATATATATATATATATATACAGTTTCTTTATCCATTCATCAATTGAAGGACACCTAGGTTGGTTCAACAGTCTGGCTATTGTGAATTGAGCAGCTATGAACATTGTGATTGTATCTCTGTAGTATGCTGATTTTAAGACCTTTGGGTATACGCCGAGGAGTGGGATAGCTGGGTCAATTGGTGGGTCCATTCCAAGTTTTCTAAGGAATCTCCACACTGATTTCCAAAGTGGCTGCACTAATTTGCAGGCCCACCAGCAATGTATGAGTGTACCTTTTCCCCCACATCCTCTCCAACACCTATTGTTGCTTGTATTCTTGATAATCGCCATTCTAATTGGGGTGAGAAGGAATATTAGTGTAGTTTTGATTTGCATTTCTGTTATTACTAAAGATGGTGAACATTATTTCATATATTTGTGGATTGCTTATAGATCTTCTTCTGTGAAGTGTCTGTTCATATCCTTAGCCCATTTGTTGATTGGGTTATTTGTATTCTTCGTGTAGAGTTTTTTGATTTCTTTTATATTCTGGAAATAAGGGCTCTATCTGAAGTATGAGTGGCAAAGATATTCTCCCATTCTGTAGGCTCTCTCTTTGCATTGCTGATAGTTTCCTTTGCTGAGAGAAAGCTTTTTAGTTTGAATCTATCCCAGTTGTTGATTCTTGCTTTTATTTCTTGTGCTATGGGAGTCCTGTTAAGGAAGTCTGATCCTAAGCCAAGAAGTTGAATACTTGGAGTTACTTTTTCTTCTATAAGATGCAGTGTCTCTGGTCTGATTTCAAGGTCCTTGATTCATTGTGAATTGATTTTTGTGCAGGGTGCGAGATAGGGGTTTAATTTCATTCTGTTGCATATGTATTTCCAGTTTCCCAACACTATTTGTTGAAGAGGCTATCTTTCTCCATTGCATATCTTTGGCACCTTTTCTAGTATGAGAAAATTGTATTTATTTGGGTTTGTGTCCGTGTCCTCTATTCTGTACCATTGATCTACCTGACTATTTTGGTGCCAATACCATGCTGATTTTGTTACTATTGCTTTGTATTATAATTGAAGTTCTGGTATTGTGATAACCCCTGTTTCATTCTTCCTGCTAAGAATTTCATTAGCTATTCTGGGTTTCTTATTCTTCCAGATAAATTTCATGATTGCTTGCTCTATTTCTGTAAGGTACATCATTGGGATTTTAATTGGAATTGCATTGAATCTGTATAGCACTTTTGGTAGTATGGCCATTTTGACAATATTAATTCTGCCTATCCAAGAACATGGGAGACCTTTCCATCTTCTAAGGTCTTCCTCAATTTCTTTCTTCAAGCAGCAGTGTTCTGACTTGACCTGTATTAATCATCTTCCACTGGAAATATCTTCAGTGGTAAAGAAACTGTACTTAAAAAAAAAAAAAAACTGCCAAATGACTGCTAGGGAAAGTGCCCTGCAGTAGTGGAGAGCAGGAGGAAATTCATTATCTGGGCTACTGTCAGTGACAAATACATGATTAAGTTTAATGCTGTTTTGAATTTTTAAACTTGTCTCATTTTATAGCAGAGACCTCTGACTCAACCAATACTTACATATTTATATTCTAATCAGTGAATTAAAGCCAGAGGTTTCCAGGACAAACTCCCTTTTTCAACATAGAAACAAGACAAAACCCAGACTCCTAGATTTATGAACTCATTTATTCACTATAGATTAAATGTGGTCCTTTGCCATAATACAGATGTATTGTCAAGGAATGGTGGGATGATTAAAATATAAAACCACTCTAAGGAAGAATGGTTTAGATAAAACTTTTAACAACTGCCAACAATAATCACCTAATACACAGTTTTAAAGTTGGAAGAGACTTTGAAAGTCATCTATTCTTTTTCCATTCATTGATGAAGAAGCAAAGGTGATGTACAGGGAGCAGGAACTCCCTAAAGGTCACCTGTAGAACTGCTCATCAGTGACACAGCCAGGATTATAGAGCTGGGTTCTCTCTTCTTCAAGCCCTGGTACTTTTTCATAATTAAAGAATTAAGTACAGTCCAAATATTTATAAGAAACCATGACAGTGCTAGAGAGATTAAGAAATGATATCATATTATTATAAGTGCAAAATTATTGATATTTTATATACCAGTTAGAGCAGCAAGAACTTTGATTCCTATAAAAAATTATTAATGTGCATATTTTAGTCTTTATCACTAAGGTTAAGGACAATTTATATATTATGACTTTTTCTTCCCTTCACATACACAAACTTTAAATTTTTTTTCTTACTAAGATAGACTTAAGAATATTCAGTCAGGATAGTCTTTCAAAAATGTCACAACTTTTAACCAATTTGAGGAGTAAAACCCCAATAACTTGGAGATTCATTATCTTTTAAAGGCATGAGTATCTTTAAAACATGGAGTAATTATCCCAACCCTGTCTTTTTCAGGTCTCAGAAATTTATTAAATTATTTGAATGCAATAATTATTTCCCCTCTGAGATTTAAATACTAGGCAACAAAAAGTCTCTAAAACTTAACTGCCCAACAACTTGTAAAATGACTCAACTTGTAAGCCCTTTGCTAAACAGTATTAATTCCCACATTAAAAAATAAGTAGGAGCTTTGGTTGTGGCTCAGTGGTAGAGTACTTGCCTAGCAAGTCTGAAGCCTTAGGTTCAATCCTCAGCACCAGTTGAATATTTATAGCACCAGTTGACCAGTTGGTCAGTTGAGTATTTTTTTCTTTTTTTCATTGTAAACAAATGGGATACATGTTGTTTCTCTGCTTGTACATGGAGTAAAGGCATACCATTTGTGTAATCATAAATTTACATAGGGTAATGTTGGTTGATTCATTCTGTTATTTTTTCCCTTCCCCCACCCCTCCCACCCCTCTTTTCCCTCTATACTGTCCTTCCTTCCCCCATTCCTGCCCCCCTCTGTAACCCTAACTCTAACCCTAAAACTAACCCCTCCAACGCCCCATTATGTGTCATCATACACTTATCATCAAGATCATTCTTCCTTTGGTTTTTTGAGATTGGCTTATCTCACTTATCATGATATTCTCCAATTTCATCCATTTGCCTGCAAATGCCATAATTTTGTCATTCTTTATGGCTGAGTAATATTCCATTATATTTATATGCCACAATTTCTTTATCCATTCATCAACTGAAGAACATCTAGGTTGGTTTCACAATTTGGCTATGGTGAATTGAGCAGCAATGAACATTGATGTGGCTGCATCTCTGTAGTATGCTGATTGTAAGTCCTTTGGGTATAGGCCAAGGAGTGGGATAGCTGGGTCAAATGGTGGATCCATTCCAAGTTTTCTAAGGAATCTCCATACAGCTTTCCAGAGTGGCTGCACTAATTTGCAACCCCACCAGCAATGTACGAGTGTACCTTTTTCCCCACATCCTCTCCAACACCTGTTGTTGCTTGTATTCTTGATAATCGCCATTCTAATTAGGTGAGATGGAATCTTAGGGTGGTTTTGATTTGCATTTCTCTCATTACTAAGAGATGTTGAACATTTTCCCATATGTTTGTTGATTGCTTGTAGGTCTTCTTCTGTGAAGTGTCTGTTCATTTCCTTAGACCATTTGTCAATTGGGTTATTTGTAATCTTGGAGTAGAGTTTTTTGAGTTCTTTATAGATTCTGGAGATTAGTGCTCTATCTGAAGTATGATTGGCAAAGATTTTCTCCCACTCTGTAGGCTCTTTCTTCACATTCCTGATAGTTTCCTTTGTTGAGAAAAAGTTTTGTAGTTTGAATCTGTCCGTTGTTGATTCTTGCTTTTATTTTTTGTGCTATGGGAGTCCTATTGAGGAAGTCTGGTCCTAAGCCGACATGTTGAAGCTCTGGACCTACTTTTTCTTCTATAAGATGCAGGGTCTCTGGTCTGATTCTGAGGTCCTTAATCCATTTTGAGTTTAGTTTCGTGCACGGTGAGAGATATGGGTTTAGTTTCATTCTGTTGCATATGGATTTCCAATTTTCTCAGCACCATTTGTTGAAGAGGCTATCTTTTCTCCATTGCATATTTTTGAACCTTTGTCTAGTATGAGAAAATTGTATTTATTTGGGGTGGGTCCATGTCCTCTTTTCTGTACCATTGATCTACCTGTCTACTTTGGTACCAATACCATGCCATTTTTGTTAATATTTCTTTGTAGTATAGTTGAAGTTCTGGTATTGTGATACCCCCAGCTTCATTTTTCCTGCGAAGGATTGCTTTAGCTATTCTGGGTTTCTTATTCTTCCAGATGAATTTCATGATTGCTTCCTCTATTTTTGTAAGGTACGTCATTGGGATTTTAATTGGAATTTCATTGAATCTGTATAGCACTTTTGGTAGTATGGCCATTTTGACAATATTAATTCTGCCTATCCAAGAACATGGGAGATCTTTCCATCTTCTAAGGTATTCTTTAATTTCTTTCTTTAGTGTTCTGTAGTTCTCATTGTAGAGGTCTTTCACCTCTTTTGTCAGATTGATTCCCAAATATTTTATTTTTTTTATGCTATTGTGAAAGGGCAATAACTTCTCCTTCTGAAGATTCATCACTTATGTATAAAAATGCATTAAATTTATGAGTATTAATCTTATATCCCACTACTTTACTGAATTCACTTATGAGTTCTAAAAGTTTTCTGGTGGAATTTCCTGGTTCCTCTAAGTATATAATCATATCATCAGCAAATAGGGATAGTTTGGGTTCTTCTTTTCCTATTCGTATCCCTTTAATTTCTTTGATCTGTTTAATTGCTCTGGCTAGAGATTCAAGGATGATATCGAATAGGAGTGGTGAAAGAGGGCATCCGTGCCTTGTTCCAGATTTTAGGGGGAATCCTTTCATTTTTTCACCATTTAGAATGATATTAGCCATGGGCTTAGCATAGATGGCCTTTACAATGTTAAGGAATGTTCCCACTGTCCCTATTTTTTCTAGTGTTTTGAGCATGAAGGGGTGCTGTATTTAATCAAATGCTTTTTCTGCATCTATTGAAATAATCATATGATTCTTGACTTTAAGTCTGTTAATATGGTGAATTACATTATTGATTTCCTGATGTTGAACCAAACTTGCATCACTGGGATGAAACCCACTTGATCATGGTGCACTATCTTTTTAATATGTTTTTGTATGCGATTTGCTAAAATTTTGTTGAGAATTTTTGCATCAATATTCATTAAGGATATTGGTCTAAAATTTTCTTTCCGCGATGTGTCTCTGTCTAGTTTAGGTATCAGGGTGATATTGGCTTCATAGAATGAGTTTGGGAAGGTTCCCTCCTCTTCTATTTCATGGAATACTTTGAAAAGTATTGGAATGAGCTCTTCTTTAAAAGTTTTGTAGAACTTGGCTGAGAACCCATCAGGTCCTGTACTTTTCTTTGTTGGTAGGCTTTTGATGACTTCTTCTATTTCATTACTTGAAATTGGTCTATTTAAATTATGTATGTCCTCCTCGTTTTGTTTAGGCAATTCATAAGTCTCTACAAACTTTTTGAAATCTTTGAAATTTTCTATTTTGTTGGAGTATAGATTTTCAAAATAGCTTTTAATTATGTTTTGTATTTCAATCATGTCTCTTTGATATTTCCTTGTTCATTCCGAATTTTAGTGATTTGAGTTTTCTCTCATCTTCTCTTTGTTAGTGTGGCCAAGGGTTTATCAATTTTGTTTATTTTTTCAAAGAATCAACTATTTATTTTGTCACTTTTTTGTATTGTTTCTTTTGTTTCAATTTTGTTGATTTCAGCTCTGAGTTTAACTATTTTCTGTCTTCTACTACTTTTGGTATTGGTCTGTTCTTCTTTTCTACGGCTTTGAGCTGTAGTGTTAGGTCGTTTATTTGTTGAGTTTTACTTCTTTTATTGAATGTGCTCCAAGAAATAAAGTTTCCTCTATGTACTGCTTTCATAGTGTCCCAGAGATTTTGATGTGATGTTTCTTTGTTCTCATTTACCTCTAAGAATTTTTTAATTTCCTTTCTAATATTTTCTGTTATCTATTCATCATATAATAGCATATTGTTTAATCTCCAGGTGTTGGAGTAGTTTCTGTTTTTTACTCTTTCATTTATTTCTAATTTCAATCCATTATGATCTGATAGAATACAAGGTAGTGTCTCTATCTTCTTGTATTCACTGACATTAGCTTTGTGGCATAATACATGGTCTATTTTAGAGAAGGATCCATGTGCTGCTGAGAAGAAAGTGTATTCACTCTTCATTGGATAGTATATTCTATAAATGTCCATTAAGCCTCAATTATTGATTGTGTTATTGAGTTCTATGGTTTCTATGTTCCATTTTTGTTTGGAAGATCTGTCCAGTGGTGAGAGAGGCGTGTTAAAATCACCTAGTATTATTGTATTATGGTCTATTTGGTTTCTGAGATTGAGAAGGATTTGTTTGACATACATGGATGAGCCACTGTTTGGGGCAAAGATATTTATGATTGTTATGTCTTGCAGATTTATGGTTCCCTTAAGCAGTATGAAATGTTCTTCTTTATCCCTTCTGACTAACTTTGGCTTGAAGTTCACATTATCTGAAATGAGGATGAATACCCCAGTTTTTTTGCTGAGTCCATGTGCATGGTATGTTTTTCACATCCTTTCACCTTTAATCTGTGGGATCTCTTTCTATGAGATGAGTCTCTTGTAGTCAACATATTGTTGGATCTTTCTTTTTGATCCAATCTGGCAGTTTATGTCTTTTGATTGATGAATTCAGGCCATTAATATTCAGGGTTATTATTGAGATATGATTTGTATTCCCAGTCATTTGACTCATTTTATTTATTTGTTTGTTTATTTTTGACACGGCTTGGTTCCTCTTTATTTGAGAGTTCCTTTAGTATAGCTCCTAACTTTGCTGATTTGCTTCTTTGTTTTTCATCTCTTCCTCATGGAATATTTTGCTGAGAATGTTCTGTAATGTTGGCTTTCTTTTTGTATATTCTTTTAGCTTTTGTTTATCATGGAAGGATTTTATTTCATCGTCAAATCTGAAGGTAAGATTTGCTGGGTTTAAGATTCTTGGTTGGCATCCATTTTCTTTCAGGGTTTGAAAAATGTTGTTCTAGTCCCTTCTAGCTTTTAAGGTCTGGATTGAAAAATCTGCTGATATCCATATTGGTTTCCCCCTGAATGTAATTTGGTTCTTTTCTCTCACAGCCTTTAAAATTCTGTCTTTATTTTGTATGTTAGGTATTTTCATTATAATGTGTCTTGGTGTGGGTCTATTGTAATTTTGTGTATTTGGAGTCCTATAAGCCTCTTGAACTTGATTTTTCATTTCATTCTTCAGATTTGGGAAATTTTCTGAAATTATTTCATTGAATAGATTGTTCATTCCTTTGGTTTGTTTCTCTAAGCCTTCCTCAATCACAACAATTCTTAAATTTGGCCTTTTCATGATATCCCATAGTTCTTGGAGATTCTTTTCATGATTTCTTACCATCTTCTCTGTTTGTTCAACTTTGTCTTCAAGGTGAAATATTTTTTCTTCAATATCTAAGGTTCTGTCTTCCAGGTGTTCTATCCTATTGGTTGTGCTTTCTATGGAGTTCTTAATTTGGTTTATTTTTTCCTTCATTTTAAGAATTTCTGTTTGGTTTTTCAGTATCTAACTTTTTATTGAAATGATCTTTGCTTCCTTGTATTTGCTCTTTTAACTGTTGTTTGGTGCGTTCATTCAATGCCTGCATTTGCTCTTCCATTTCATCGTTTGCTTCCCTTATCATGTTAATTATGTACCTTCTGAACTTCCTTTCTGACATTTCTTCTGCCATGCTGTCATTGGATTTTATTGATGTAACATCTAGATTTGTTTGAGGCATTTTCTTCCCTTGTTTTCTCATGTCATTCAGGTATCAGTGGACTGCTGAGATGTTGCAGATTTCCTCTATTGACTTACAATGTCCTTGACGAATTCTAGTATATCCCCTCTTATCCTTCAGTAGCCTGAAGTCTTGGAGGAAGTTGATAATGCAGTGCTCCCCAAGGAAGCTGCCTCTCTAGGGGTGGTGGTCTTCAGGTGGGGTATATTCCCTGCTAGTAGGCAGAGGTGCCTCCACTTGTTGACCAATGGTCAATCAAAGGGGAACTAGGCTGCAGGCTGAGGCAAGGCCTGTTTGTGCCTGTGTCTCTGGTTTTACAGTCCTTGTGGGAAAACCTCACCCGGCAGGGAAGACTCACCCAGTGGGGAGGTTTTGCTGGTCAGTTCCCCTCCTGGAGGTTCCTCTCAGTCCACAACTACCACCTGGGCAAAGCAGCCTTTCCAGGCAATGTTCCCAGGGGCCCAGACCTACCTCCTGGGCCTGGGAGCCCTGCCCTTCACAGATGAGTCTCCTTAGGCTGCCCCTCCTCAGAGAAGCTGCCCGCAGTCCTGGAACCTTCGCTCCACCCCTCAGCTTGTCTTTGTGCAGCTCTTCCACCAAGAAGCCGCCTAGGTCCCCAGGGCTGTGCTTTGCACCTAATCGCCTGGCTATGTGACCCTTCCTCTGATCAGCCACCTGGAGCCTGCTACAGATGCTCTGAGCCCCAAGCGACCCGCCGCATGCCTCTTCCTCCAGGCAGCCACCTGGTGTTCTGTGTGGTCGCTTGGAGACCAAGCCACTCACTACGCACCTCCTCCTCCTCAGGGCAGCCTCCCCCCTGTCGTTCAGGAGGTTGCTCTGAGTCCAAACAGCTTGCCACCCATCTCTTCCTCTGGCAGCTGCCGGAGCCTCGGTGGGTTGCTCCAAAGCCAAGCGTTGTGCTGAGCGGCCTCCTCTGCAAAGTTCCCAGCTGTCCGTGTTCACTGCTCCAGCAGGGGGAGGGGTATCTTGCCACCTGGGCACGGCAGCCTTCCCAGGCAACCTTCCCAGGGGCCCGGAACTACCTCCTGGGCCTGGGAGCCTCACGCTTCACAGATGAGTCTCCTTAGGCTGCCCCTCCTCAGAGAAGCTGCCTGCAGTCCTGGAACCTTCGCTCCACCCCTCAGCTTGTCTCTGCAGCTCTTCCATTGAAAAGCTGCCTAGGTCCTGGAACCCTGCTCTGCACCTAATCGCCTGCCTATGCAGCCCCTCCTCTGGGCAGCCACCAAAGACCGGCAGGTAACTCTGAAACCAAGCGCTGTGCTGAGCAGCTTCCTCTGCAAAGTTCCCAGTTGTCTGTGTTCACTACTCCAGTGGGGGGAGGGGCGTCTCACTGGGCAACTCTACTTCACAAAGTTCCCTGCATTCTGGGACTACCGACCCATCCGGGATGCCTCCCCAATGGGAGAGACTCACCCGGCGGCTTTGAGTTGGTCCCAAGTCTCTCAATATCTCCTCTTTTGAATCCTGAGTCCTGGAGCAACATGAAATGGAGCCGCACTCTAGTCTGCCATCTTCACCGCCCCCCCCAGTTGAGTATTTTAACAAACAGTTTTGCAGAGATTTAAAAGCAGAGAATCCAAATGTGTGGTAGTTTCTGTGTCAGAGTGACAGCTTGTGTGTCAACTTGGAGTATGCTGTGTGTGGTCATTATGGGCAGGGTGAAATTTGAGGATTGAGATTCAGAATTCAAACACTGTGGTAATTCTGGTCAAGTCTCATGGTGAGTGACTAGGTAATTAGTTCAGGGTGCTGCCATGTCCATTCTCAGGGGTTTCCTTTTATGGGTGTTAGGTGAGGGGGTTGCATGTGGTAAAGTTGATAGGAGTCTGGGTCTGGTGTTCCTGATATGATTTGGAATGTCCACATATGTCCAGGTACTAGTTGGTTTATTTTTGTAAGTGAATGCACATAAATTATTTATCAGTTGCACCTGATGGTGGTTTCAGGCAGATGGTGGTGATTGAATGGTACAAGCAAGGTGTGGAGCCATTCTATCTTGACACTATTACTCAAAATGGAGTACCAATGGCAAATTATTTTTCTACAAGATGGAGTAAATCAAGTTGAGGCACAGCCTGAAAACTGCTGTTCCATACACCATGAGTTGTGTAGAAAAGTCTCAAAGAAGGTTGTGTTGATGCTCAAAATCTAAGAATGCACAATCCAGGGACTTGAGTTCATGCCCTAAATTTTTATGAAATCATATTTTATGTTTTTATTGATGATTCACATAACATAAAATTTAACATTTTAAAATATATGTATGAATGTCTTTAATGTATTCACCATTAATTCTTTTGAAGATGGAGCATTTGTGACAAATCAAGAGTTGCAGATGTCCCAGTGCAGGCAGAGGGTACAGAGGACCTCAAACAGGACAAGGCACAAACAGACAAAGCCATGAGTGCTCCCAACACCATGCACCTAGTTGTGACAGTTTGGCCTCCTCCAAGATCTATGTACATTTAAGGAAAAGCAGGAAGGCAGGAATCTGCTTGGGCCTGCCCCTGAGAGGTGCTCTATTGACCTCTCAGGTCGAGGTGGGATTCTTGTGCTTCTAGATGCCTCTGACACTGTCCTGACTTGACCTCAGCTTGGGGTGGAGAGGGGAACTGGGAGACTGTTTGCCTTTGGCAGAACCTGGGGTCTGTGTTTGTCTGATGGTAACCTCATCCCTGCCCCTCCACTCTGGGTATCCAGTAAAGCTACAACCACTGCCATTCTTTCTAGTAAAGGTCCTGGAACAGTGTAGAGGCAGAGGTGCATGAATCACCTCACGTTGATAAAGGCACATATGGACTTTCCAGGGCTGGGATCCCCTGTGCCTGAATCTTCTTCTCCACAAGACAAATGAGGCAAAGGTCACACATACAGGAAAAAGCAGCAGAACTATCTAAACTTTTGCACTGCATGAAAAGGTGAGGGAGATGCCTTCCATAATGCCCACTTGCTCCTCAGATCCAGGGGACAAACTGCACTTGTGAGAGGCAGTGTTTTCAAAATTTCTGAACATTCAGCAATGGGGGCTGGGTAGGGGCAGGACAACAATCAAGATGGGTAAAGAAAAATGGTGGACCCTATACACAGTCAAGTAGAGCTATGTCTAAAGCTTCTTTCGGGGCCTGGTGGATCTCGCAACACCACGTCTGCCTTGAAAAGCACATGGAGGAATGGGGTAGGGCTTTACCCACTCTCCAAGTGGCCCCTTGAGTTCACTTCCAGGTAATCCCCAAAACACAGAGGAAGTTACACAAGACACCCTAAAAATGGTGTTTTCCCATCCCCATGTCATTTAAATTAATCTGGTTGACCCATAGAAAACAACCATGTATAGTTAGTTTTTCCTATTTACACATATATAGATTTATTTATAGAACCCACTGCTCACCTTTATGGTGACAGGAGCTGGGGATGCTAGAAGAGGTGAAAATAAAGGGCTCAGAGAAAGTGAAAGGAGTGGAGAAGTAGCTGCAAAGAAGGGAATGGATCCCTTTCTTTCTGATGGGGAGCACAGGAGCTCCACTGACACTCATTCTCCATCCCCAGCTGGTAGGAGGATGGTGTCTGCAGGCAGTTTGAATCACCCCAGTTGACAGCTCTGGTGGCCCCACTGGTTGTTGAAGGAGGAGTGAGGGGGGTAGGGTAGGCAGGAGGGGTGGGGGTGTTAGGAACTGGGAGAGCCATGAAAAGGAGTGGCAGGGCTGGGTATGAGGAGAGAGTGGACAGCAGTGCGGCAGAGCTAGGATCATTCTTGCTCTATTGATTAACCCAATGAAATTCTTTATGACATATTAGACATTTCTGATTGGACTGCTTTTATAACCCTTTTTTAAAATCATACAGTCCTTTTGAAGATGGCCAGGATTTTTACAATTGTAACAAAGTTTATGGGGGAGTTTAAAGCATCAGCCAGTAAAGCTGCTTTATGAGTTTCAGTTCCAATATTTTGCATGTCTTTATTAAATCAGAAAGTGCAGTATCCACTTTATGGAAAATAAATTTTATTACTTACTTACAATCTTGGTTGTCATTTACATAAGTCAGTTGTTTAGTCAGATTATTGGCAGGTTCCAAATTACCTACTTGTCTTTCAATAACTTTACTCAATTGGTTAAGAAAATTAATGAAAGGCTCTCCTGTGACTTGTCCAATTTCAGCAATGGACTTGGAAGGATTCCACGTGTCTGGGATCCTCCTCCATGCTTTACAAACTAAGGTTCTAATCTGGCAATGGAGGCCGTTGGCAACTGAGCTTATTGTTGTAATGTCCTTTTTAACCCCTTGCCAATCAAGTCATCATAATCAATATTAACATTGCCTTGAGCATTATCCTCAGCTTGAACACAGGCTAAATCAGAGTATTCTTGTAAAAACACTGTATTTGGGGAAGGAGAAGTAACCATTTTCACCAAAGGTTTCCAATCATTGGGAACCAAGGCCTAACCCTTACCCGGCACCTCTATCAGATTAAGAGTGAAAATTACTATTTTTTCCACTTTCCAACACCATCCTTTTAAATTTTTTAAACACAGCAAAAGGCAATTGTTCACATTCTGACTGATTAGCATTATTTAATCTAATGGTGCAGTCAAAGTATGAGTTCATCCCTCTGCAGTTGCCTGCCTGAGATTCAGATAAATGAGACTGGACTGGGGGAGGAAAATGAAGAGGGAGAAGAGTAGGAATTCAAGGAGATGACTGAGAAAAAGGTTCAGTCTTAGAGACTACTGTAGAAGCTTGTAACTCTGTCAAGGCTATTTTTGAGATAGGGTCTCAACAAAAATACCAAGCTTGTAACACAGGTACAGGAGCCCTTGGCTCCTCAGGCAATATTTTACATATATATTCCCAATTTTTGGGTCTTAAGGACCCACTCCTCTGATTCCATGGAGACAGTAAAAATCTATTTCAGATAGGAAAGCAGCAAGATCAGAATTACTTACACTACATTTAGCATTATGAAGCAAATAAAGTTCAACTCTATGATGACATTGAGCTTCAGACAGGGAATTCCCCATATCAACTAGTGGGATCAGTACCAGCCAATGAGTGATGCACATCAAAGCCTGTTTCAGGCAGTAAGCTATCCCTTTTTCCCATTGGCACATCCAGAAGTGTCCCTGTTCAGTGCCCCAGCTGTAAAGGATAATTGAGGTCCAGCTAAAAGGATTAAGGGAAGAGCTAATAAATAGGCAAGCAAACAGGATGGTGAAGAGCAAGAAGTGGTTTCTCTGAAAAAAAACCAGTCTAGTTTATTATCTATTCCAGGGTCATATCAAGTAACTAAGGTTACATAGTACAGTTAGCTTTGCACATGTGCAGATCACATAACTTGCTTGCTTCTCAGAGCCCACTAGTACCAAAGGTTATTATAATAAGAAAATGTCTCCAGGCCTCAAGGACAGAGGAATTGCAGAGCATTCCCAAGCCATTCAAACAGAGCACCTTTTGTTCTGAGGAGTTTGCTGAAATCAAAGATCTCTCACTCCTCTGTACATTGACTGATCTGAAATCCCTTCTTTTTTCTGCTGTGTGATTTCTGAAATGTGAAAAACCTGTGGCCAGTATGAAGTGAGATAGAATAATCTACTTTTGGACACTTTTTGGTTGGAGCTTTCTGCTTTCATTCAGCATATTATTTCTTTTAATTTTGTATTTGAGGAGAAATACTATTAGGGAATTTTATTCCTCAATGTTAGCCTGTAAAGAGGTAGGCCAGGCTCTTTAAGTCACTGATATCAGGGAACCCATAGCCCTCAAACCTGTAATGTGGCTACTGTGAACTGAGGTATGATGAAGAGAGTCAAACTTAAGGGTATAGTTCCAAAAGCACATGTACTTCATTGGTACTATTTTATAAGTCACATAAAGGTAATATTCTCAAAATGTTGTTATGTTATTAATATCAATTTCAACTCTATTTATGCTATGAGTGTGAATACTAGAAATATTAAAATACTTTTGTGCCTTAGGTGTTGTTTTCATTGGATATTAATGCTTTAAAGGGTTGTTTCCCATGAATAGTTTATTCTGTCTCCTAACAAGAACAGAGAGCAGAAAAGACAAATAACATTTTATAGTAATTGCCAGTATATTATTTTTATTCATGAATAATATGCTAGCACATATAATCCATAAACAGAAATGGCACTGTACAGCAGGTTAAATGCAAATGTTCTACTGGTAGGACTAGATCCCACTTCTAGAAGGAAATATTGCCTTAAAATAGCAGCAGCCTGAGTCTCAGGTGTGCAATTCCCAGACCACAAAGAAAAATAAAAATTAAGCTGCACACAATCACCTGTCATTCTGGCCTTATTCTTGTCTGGATTGTATATTATCCACTGTCAATCACACAGAAGGCTCCTTGGACTCAGACTTAAGAGGCATGACTGAATCCCCACCCAATCAGGAGCACTTAGATCTGTCCAATGCTGTGAACTGCTAGGGAGTTGGGGATGGGTTTCCATTGGCTTCTCTGTTTCTACTGAGTCTACCATATCTGCCTTTTGGCTCTAGGCTTCACTCTCCTGCTTTGGAGACCCAGGTTGAACCACTATGCAGGGATTGAAGATCTCAAGGGACAAGTACTGTCTACTGAGGCCCCAGAAATGGTGAGTGGGCAGTGGCATAATGAGTCTGGGGAGGGAGGCTGATGGAAAGGCAGGACTGGCTGATGCAGGAACAGGAGCTAGCAAACCGGGACTCTGCCCAGTTTCTGGTCTCTGCAGGCCTGAGCTCTCCTGTGGGGCAGTGTACCCTCAGTCCTGTTGGCCATCCAGATGGGGAGCACATCAGTGGAAGAGACCCCTCACTGCCTTCCTTATCCTTGGAGGGCATCCTCGATCCATACCTCAAATACTCTCTGCAGGTGTGTGCCTGTGGCCCAGCATCTTCCTGGTGCTGGTGATTAACAGGTGGATCCATTATTATGATCAAATCTCCACATGCCATTTTTCTTGCATGAGAGCAGCTGTGGTCTATAGGAACCTCACTTTCTCCTGAGCTAGTTAATTTTCAATTTTACTTTCTTCTTTACTTTTATTTTATTGTGTTGCTAGAAGTTGAACCTCAGGATATTTTACTACTGAGATATATCCCTAGTACTTTTTATTTTTTCTTTTGAGACAGGGTCTAGGTTAGTTGGTGAGATTAGATTTGTTATGGTTTGAATTTTAAAGAATTTTCTATTGCAATTAACTGTATACTTTTTTCAAAATGTGTATTTAGTTTATATTGTGATTCCTTGATGATTATTATAATAGTATAGTTTCAGAATATACATGAATGTACTCCTTTTCCTCTTATAATTGAAAAATTTCTTGGCTAAAATTATGTGTAATTTTGTGAATGAATTTTAGAACTTCATAATTTGAATTCTTATTTCATTAAAAGTAAAACATGTGAATGTTTTATAATTGCATTATACTTATACATAGTATTTGGGTTCATTTTGACATAATCATAGAAACATGGAATATGATTTGCTCCATTTTATTACCCAGTAGTTCCTCATTCCTTCTCCTCTTATCATTTCCTCTTTTTGTTTTATTTATAGTTTGATAAATTATTGATTTATAGATACATAAAAGTAGAATTTACTCTGATATATTTATATAGGTACATAACAATTTTACTGAGATATATTGTAGGTTAACTTAGGAGAAAATTGTCTTCTTTGTAATGATGAGTTTTATCATCTGCACATGGAATGTGTGTGTTATTTGCTTACAATATTTATTTTCTCACAAGTTAAACATTTTTTTCTTTCTAAACATGTATACATGTGAAATAAAATATGAATATTGCACATATATAAAACTTAAACATGGTATTGTATATTTCTTAAACTGGACATAATATATCTAAAGATGTGAGTGGCTCCTAGTAACCATTTTTCCTACAGATTATTTTTTATCTCTTCCAACATGCACACGCATTTCAACCATGCCCCTGGGTTTGTATGGTTGGCGTTTGTATGAGTTCTGTTGTGTTCTTACATGTTATCATGGTCACATATGCTGTAATTTCTAAAGTCTCTGTGACAGTGAGCATCATATATCTTCATTAGCAAGAATTTACATGAATGGTAATAAACTCCTCCTGACTTTATGAATATTCATTTGCTTTATATCACCATCAATATTAGAGTTTGTCTATGGTAAAATCATATTCAGACTGCAGAAAAAGTTCCTCAATGTTAAGTTCACACAGTAGAAGATGATGTCATATTAATGTTAGCTTAAACTGTCTAGCACTTATTAACCACAGCAATAGCCACACAACTGACATTTACTCAACCCTGCTGAACTTGCTTTAACCTCTATGATTAGTTAAGCAATATTAATATGTCTTATTGTTTAGTCATAGGTTCTCACGAGTAAGCAATTACTAAAAATAATCAGAATACTTCCTTGTGTAGTCTAGTAATGATCATACAAAATTTTTTGTTATTTCTCCTTGTGATCTTTTCCTGTTCTGAAAAAACATGTATAACTGCCTACCTTTTAATGTATAAAAAGCTGGCTGGGAAAAATAGAATTTAGAACTTAGCATCCATTCCTTGAATTTGTGCTGCTTTGTTCTCCACGTCGCCGATGCCTACTCCATCACCTGTGATCACTACGACCCCTGCTAGGGCTGGACCCTGGCATTATACAATATGGAGACACTAGACAAAGGTATGATTTATGTCCTCAGAGGGATGGAAGACTTCTTCCTGAGAGTTTGAGTAGTGTGCCCAAGGTCACATGCTGTGATGTATGAGAACCAGGATTTGAACCCAGGCAGTCTGATTTCCAAGTTCACATTCTTAGGTACCTTTCTGATCATTACCTCTTTCCAATATTTACTACTTATAAAATTCTAAAGATGTTAAGAAGAATAGTGAGATAACAAAATCGTGCTAAATATTGATGTTTTTCGTGAACAATTCAGAAATAGTATTTTTGTTAAATTTAATCACTAGACACGATTTAAAAATTTCATGACTTCCACAATTATTTATTTCTTCAAAATGTCAAAGAAAGAACTAAATTGTACTCAGAGCATTTACAATTTATTCAAAGTGTAATGGATGAAGATCATGCACTAAATAACTAGACAGTCCACTCACAAAAAAGGATCAGAGAGAAGGCAAAGGCAGGTTGCCAATGCTTCCTTTCTCTTCAAATTTAATTAACATGAGTATTGTTTCACATTTGTTTATACACATAAAATTCTTAAATTTAACTGAAAATTAACTCAGTAAGTTTAACCCATATACAGCAGCTTCAAACCAGATTGTGATTTCTCTTTATTATTCCATTTTAAAATTAAGAAAAAAGATAATAAAAATATTGAGAGT
Organism: Sciurus carolinensis; assembly: GCF_902686445.1. Lineage (NCBI taxonomy): Eukaryota > Metazoa > Chordata > Mammalia > Rodentia > Sciuridae > Sciurus > Sciurus carolinensis. The sequence continues at coordinate 19,571 of NW_025920220.1, read as the reverse complement.
GACTTAGTTATTCAAAGCACTTGGCATGATAGATTTTCAGATAGAATGCCCAATTCTACAAAGCACAGAAAAATAATAATTTAAATCACTAACTTAGGCAATAATGGTTTCTCAGTGATTTTATAGAATGAAAGATATGTGTTAAAAAGATCATGAGCACAGTCTTCATAAAGGTGATTTCCTAAATACAAAAATAAATCAGCATAGGCCATTCTCAAAATTGATTCATGCAATAAGTTATGGACCTCAACTATAAAAATGTACACATTGCACATCTCACCAGAAGACATAAGTTATCTCTCAGATATAATAATTTACCTGTTCTAATAATGGGCAAGTCTAGACAGAAGAAGGAAAGATCCATGCTCTTAAAAGCTAAGAAAGTTCTAAGGATGCATCCTCATTTACAACCTTCCAAGGTAAAACAATGCAATACCATTAGCAAGCATTAAAAACAAGCATTAAAATATGAAGAAAAATCATTCTGGGTGAAGCATAAACTAGTGCTTCATTGATTGTCTGATCCTAATCTTTCTAATCTGTCCACAACACATTTTTCCCCAGGGAACTTTCCAATTTATAACTTTATTGAGGGTAAAGCTGAACCTCTTCCCAACCAAGCTGTGGAGCTGAGTTTGTTATGTGCAGGTTTTACCCAAATATGATGAATGCTCTAAAGATAGGCTTCCCAGGACCCTGCTCTCTTCTCACTTTTCTTCCTCATGCCTCCCAAACTCTGCCTCTGCTTTGCTTATTTCTTATTCATTTATTTTATACTGAATTCCCTTCCTATTGACTCATGTCTCCTCAACAAAGCTGGAATTGGCTGAAAAGTCTGCTTTCTGGTTGCTGCATGCCACCAGGCTCCCCTGATGCCTCCTTCCCAGTTGCACTCTTGTGGCATCTTATATCTGTTTTTCTATAAATGTTGTAGATTATTGGAGCTTGCATCTCTTCTCGCTAGAATCTCCCCCTGGAAGAGCTTGTCCACTAAAATGGTTTCAAATATTCCCTTCACAATGATGAATCCCACTTCTGCTTACCCAGTTCCAGGCTTCCTGTGAGCTCCAGACCTGTGTGTATGCAAATGTCCAATCTTTCTGTCTAGGGTTTTCATATGTTTCAAAGCCATTTGAATCCTGCTTTCTTAACTATAAAAAAAGTTTACCAAAAAGCTCAAATTAGGCCCTGATGCCACTTTAAACTCAACCCATCTTCAAGACCTGACATTCTCCTCCTGACATTTTTTTTTTTATTTGTCCACTCGACTTCATTTTTTCTACCCTGTCTCAACCAAGGCTTCCAGTGCCAATGGACAGGTCATGTGCAGAAGCTTACCAAGTATTCTTTTCCAATTTGACCCTTGCTTTCCATTACTCAAAGAGCAGCCAGGTCTTCTTAAACCAAATTAGATCATAGCACTGCACCTGGAAAAATCCAAACATGTTTCCCACAAAAACACCCCAGGTGAATATGACTCTGCTCACCTCACATGTACCACCCTCCTATTAGCAGTGCAACTGCTCTGGCTTTCTTTCAGACCTTGGAACTCACCAGATTTCTGTTGACCTTAGTTCCAAATGCTGTGTCCAATATTTAGTCTCATCTCTTTTTGTCACTGGGTCCTCTTTCAAATTTTGGTTTAAATGTTTTATCCTTGGACAGGGCTTCTCTGATCCTGTCCTGAAAATAGAAACCAGTAGAATGTGGCAAAAAGGAGGCATCTGACAAATGCCTGTTGAAGGAAAGAGTGTTTGTTCTTTCATTACTCCAAAGAACTCAGGCCAGAAAATCAACAATAAAATCACTCAGTGAGGTACAATTATGCTCATCAAAAGACAAGAGGAAAGAAAAAGAGAGTTGATGTAAGATAATGAATGTTGTCAAAATGCCAAGCAACGTATATTACTTCTCTATTAAGTGTGTTAATGGACAAATAATTAAGACAAAGCTTCATGATTTCTGGAGAAGAGTTAAAAGTGGGAATGATCACAAATGTGTACATGGTTTTCATTCAGAGTAAAGGAAAATTTCTGATTGACAGTGGGTTAGGTGCACAAACTGTGGATATGTTAATGCCCTAGAACTGGAACTGGACACTTCACAAATGAATTTCATGGTGGGTAGATAACACCTCAATAAAGTTTTTTTTTTTTTTAATACAAGAGTACATGAGATGAACTGCTGGGAGGCAGCTATACCCACTTCACTAGACCACAAGCCCTAAAGAGTGATGCCTTTTTATTGATCTTTAGAGTCTACTATAGAGGTGAGACTTATAGACTGAATAAAGACTACTGGATACTATGGACCATCTTTGAAGCAAATAATCCAGTCATTAGACCTAGCTAGGCTTTGGTCACTCTGAATACAGCAAAGCATGAGCCTTCATGAGAAATGATTTCACAGGTATAAAATTTGGTAATTGAAAAAAACAATAAGGCTTCTCTCCAGTATAAATTCTCTGATGGTGAATAAGTTGTGAGTTTGCATTGAATGCTTTACCACATTCTTTACATTGGTATGACTTCTTTCCAGTGTGAGTTCTCCAATGGCAAATAAGGTGTGATTTTTCATTAAAACTTTTGTCTTATGCTATACTTTTGTAGGGTTTTTCTCCAGTATAAATTCTCTGCTGATGAATAAGACCTGATTTTTGATAATATGATTTGTGATATTCACTCTCACTTAACTTTTTCGTATTGTCCTGTGTTGTAAATAGTCAGGGTCACAACTTCCATGTATTCCATTAATTACTTTTTGAAATATATGTCTTCTGTTCTGATCTGGTAAAATTTCTTGGGTATTATCAGAAGTCATTGCTGAAATGAATGAAAATAAAAAAATAATACTTGGTAGACTGAGATAAATATATTTTCCATGCATAGCATAGGAAATTATACCAATGTTAACAACATCAGGACCTCATTAATGTAGTAGATTAATAAATCCAAGGCCATCATTACTATAGAAACATATAAAAATGTACACATAATTATGTTGTAAAAATTACCCAAATTATTGTAGAGAGCACAGTATCCAAGATAAGTACATTACTAAGAAGGGCAATATAATAGAGGAAAAGAATGTATCCTTTATTAACCACAGTCTTTCCTGCTCCCTAATGCAGCATTGTACAATTAGGAAAAAAAAAATCTACATGCTACCTTCACACTCAGTAGAATAAAAAAAATATTACACATACATAAACATTTCTGGCTTTTTGAAGATTGTGTGAAAACTGGTTTCTGTCTACCAAAACACAGAGATCTGGAACTAACAGGTAGGTTTTGGATGCTAATACAATGGATAGTCTAGAAGTTTAAAAAAGTTAGGGAATCTTAAGAACAAATATGAACAAAATTTTACTGTGAAAAATATACACATATATATAGAATGCATCCAAACAAGATTGAGAGACACTAAAACCCTTGCAGATGTCAATATTACATGGATTAAGCCAACACATAGAAATCAAGACTAATAAATTGCTTTTTTAATGTTTGTGTTATTTGCTTATTTGTTTCATTGACAAATTCAACTTTGTGTATTTACTAATTATGTCATTGTATTTTAATGTATTTATACATGGTGAAATGACAAATGTAATGTTAATAACATGAGCATTATTTTGTATAATTATCAGTTTTGTGTTTACAAATGTTGCACTTATTCTACTAGTATTTATCAAGAACATATTACATAGCAGTCACCATGTGGAACAACAAAACTCTTGAACTCATTTTGCCCATTGAAATAAAAATTTGTTCTCTGAATAACAATATGCCAACACTCCACAAAACAATACCTGGTAGTGACAACTCTGAATTTCTAACTTTCACATGTGAATCGGATGCTCTTGCAACTGACTGCTGAATTTCACATAGTGCAAAGTTCTGCATATTAATCCCATATCATATTAAATGGCAGTGTATTTTATTTTATACCTAAATAGTAATAGCATATAAATACCATGTTTTTACTCATTCAATCATTAATGGGCACATTGGTTTATTCTAAAACTTGAATATTGAGAATCATGCTTGCACTGAACACAATACTGAGTTTATATCTTCAACATGCTGATTTAATCTCCTATGAATACATATTTCATACTGGCATTTTTGGATCATGATGAGGTCATTCTACTTTTTTTCTTTAATATGTGGTGCTTGGGATTAAACCAAAGAGTGCTATACCACTGAACTACAACAAAAGTCATTTTAAAATTGTTTGAGACATTGTTTCTGTGTTTCTGTGACTTGTCTGAAACTTGGAATTCTTTTGCTTGCCTCCCAATTACCTGAGATTTCAAGCATGTAGCTTTAAACTGTACTTGACTACTTTTTTATTTATTTAAAATCTTCCATACTGTGTTCTCAAATGATCCTAAAATCTACTGCTGACTTTTTTTAACAGACAAATCAATTAAAAATAGTACAAGGGCTGGGGAGAAAGCTCAGTTGGTAGAGTGCTTGCCTTACAAGCATGAGGCATTGGGTTTGATCCCCAGTACTGCAAAAAAAATTAATAATAATAATAATAATAAAATAAAAATAGTGCAGAACATAAAGATAAATGAAATCAGGTCTTAATTAAAGTAACAAACAAAATTATTAGTAATCAAACATTAGATAAGTGAGAGTTATGAATTACCAAAAGAATGCTAAATAACCATTCCAAGGATATTTGGTGAGCTAAATTCAGAGAAAACTTGCTATTGTAAATAAGCAGAAGTTCTGTATGTGAAGATGTCTTTACAAAAAATTTTCTGAGAGGCAGAATTGGTGTGCAAATCTATAATCCTAGCAACATGGGTGATATTGTGTAAGGAAGACCATCAGTTCAAAGCCAGTCTTAGCAACTTAGTGAGATCCTTTGAAGAATTAAAAACCTATAGAACATATAAAGGGAAGTGGGAATAAAACATATGAAGAGAAGTGTGAGAGAAATCAAAGCATGCCACTATGAATATAAATGGATCACACAGTATACCATTAAGAAAATTACAGAAAAAATTATAATATAGAAAACGACTTAAAAGTAGGAGTAGTGAGTTTACTTTTAAAATTGTATTTGATTACTAATGAATTATTATAAAACAAATCAAAACAACAACTTGACTAACAAAATTAAATATAAAATAAGAAAGTGCCAGTGAATTCTGGCAGAGAGAGGGGCAAGAAATTGAGAATGACCTGCTCCTAGGAGTCTTCTCTGGCCCTCCAGCCCAAGGCTGCTGGGTAAGATGGGGGTTCCAGCGAAAGATCAAAATCTGTCCTACAGACCCCAGAATTTCCACTGTCACTGCCCACTTGTTGTCCTAGGCTATGAATGCTTGGGAGCTCTGCCTGCATGACCTGATAGTGGCATTGATCTTTCTGACCTCAGACCCAGAAATCCTTTGCTATCAATCTCCTGGCTCAATCCTGTCCACCCTATCCAAAACTTGCACTGAGAAAATGGCACCGTTGTGTGGTGAGTGCATGGTATTTCATTAATAATGGAGGACAACCAAAAATGCCGAGTCCAGCAGGGGGCCAATGGATGACAGGAAGTTTGGCCAATCAGCACACATTAGGGTTCTCCTTGTTCACTCTGTGCATGCTCCATTCAACAACACCTTGTCCTGAGAAGGCAAACAAATGTCTCATCCATCCCAGGAGGTTATGGAAGCTGTGCAGGTGACAGGTGGTGCCAGGAGCCCCAGCAACTCGCAGGTTTCCTGAAGGATGCTTGGAGTCAGCACAGAGGAATGTCACCAATTCCTGGACAAACTTGAAGCAAATGATGCTCAGATTTATTTTAGCTCTTATTTTATAGTATTAAGTAGAGCAGGATTAAACAAGATACAAGTTATAGAGAAATTACCTCAAAATTTGTCATTGACCATACTTTCCAGCAGGTATCTAACACACAGTGGGTACATTAAGATCAACTTACTATATTTACTTAAAGTTACTCACATAAGCCTATTACAGTGAAGATATTTTCCTGTTTTCCTTCTACTGGCCTTTATTTACCCTTTGGTGTCAGATCTATTGTTAGCATAATGACTCTGTTTTATTTTAAATTAAATTTTCCAAATTGCTAAGCAAAGCATGCACTTAATCTTTAACTCATATTATTGTTTGATTCAACCTTAAAGTCTACTCTAGTACCTAAACAAGCTCAGCTAAGACTAAGGTAGGTTATTTTATTGCCAAACAATCAGTTTGAGTACCTAATTTTATCCTATTATTCTTTATGTCATTGATTTATCCTCTACCTATTGTAATACACATGTGAAACCTAAGCCAGCATAAAGTACTCATAACCAGTTAACATGCAATGAGGGAATTTGATCTTAAGATAATTTTCTAGATGTTTGTGTATGCTGTTTCTTTGTTCTTTAGTTCTACATTTCCAGGGTGGCCCATGTCATCCAAACCTTTGAAGGAAGAACAAACATTGGACATTTGTCCATTTACCATTAATATTAATTATTCATTCACCATTTTCATTGTACACTGCTGTATAGGGAAGAGGTGAATCTGTGAGTGGTGGGTCCTTATACTTATTTGCTTGTTTCCCTCTAGGTGGATACCACAAATGTCCCCCAATCTTGTAAACTAAGTAGGGCGGTCCTTGAACTGTGGGTACAATAAGTCACCTGTTTTGTCAGGCTATTTTGCTGGTAAAGCAATAATTGGGGCAGGTGTGGTCAGCATAGGAGCAAGCAGTTTCTCTAACTGAAATTTTGTGAAGAACTGCTCAAACTCTGAAATTTCAAACTTTTGTGTGATATTCGTATATCTTTTAAAGCATTCCTTGTCCTCCCCCAAGCTTCACAGACTCATTGAGGTTAAAATTCTTATCACAACTATCCAGGAAATATGATTTGCAGTTGCATAGTTATAAGTATGATAATTACAAGAAAACACCCAATTCCTAGGAGAGATGACTGGCAATTTCCTGGAATGGTGGCCTTGCCAAGCCCTTCCCCATGTTCAGACCTTGTCAAGCTGTATGGAGGAAACAGTCCCTGCCAAGGTGGAAAAGTGAGCACCTTTGGACAGTTGGTGTTTGTTCTACCAAATAGAGAAACTGCAGGGTAACAAACTATTTGACCAATTGGAAATGCCCAACACCCTTCAGGAAGATTTACTGGGTATTTGTAGAAGGCCTGTGTATATGTAATACAAAAAAGCTGCTCCCAACTTGCCCCCAAACCCTGTAAAACTTTTGCTACATCTGCAAAAGCGGTTGTTGATATATGTTACAGTTAGAATATAATGTTATATAAATACATACTTGTTTTAAAAAGTCAGAAATGTCTTCTGGAAGTGACTTTAAAATAAAATTGCTAGACCATCTCCAGGAGTGACATTGTCCAAGTTTATTCAGGGGGTTAGAGGACATGAGGAATACTAAGTATGAGAAGGGAGGATCATGGGCCAGACTGTTTATGTATAAAAAACATCTTTTATATTATAACCATTGCTTGGTTGCAAATTTTACTACTCAATCCTGTTTATACATTTGACAATGCTAAGTATGTTTTTTTAGAAATGTCAACTTTTTAAATATGCTACTGTTAAAAGTAGAAGTGGTAAAATATAACAAATTTTATAAATTACTGTTTTAAAAAAATTCTATGAAATGTTTTATAGAGGACAATAGCCAAAATTCCTGCTGAATAATAAGTATTGTATGCTGGTTCTCTGGAGCACCATGCCAGTGTGATTACAATGAGGCACAAGTAACCATTGTTCCTATGCCTATGGGTTTTGTTTTACTTTGCTCTCTACATAGTGTATATAAAGGACAAATGAATCAAAATCTACATCTAGTTTTTCTAGATGTTGAATAGGTTGCCAGTTTATGATAAAAGTAGAGTTAATAAACAAATTTTGTATGTTTTTTTTCTAATTTCTATAAAGGATTATCTTAAAATTAGAGCATTATAGCACTCTTGGTTGGTGAAGAACCAGAATGCTCATATTTTGAAGACATTTTTAAATTAGAACTCTTGTGAAATGTGTGCAATTTCTTCAAGACTGAATGGACATATTGAGTTTTTAATTGAAACCTCTAGTGTGTCTAGATGTTTAGAAGTGCCTGGTGAATGTTAAATGTAGAGGTAGTAAAATATCACTCCATAAGTCTGAATACTCTCTCCAGTATGTGGAGGCTAACACACAATGAGGTGGGGGAGTGTAAAACAAATTTCATTGGATTAGACAAAGTGGAATTAAGGGAAGGAAGTAAAGAAGGGTATAAGACAAGCAATAAAATTAATTAGACATAATTTTTCTATGTACATATATGAACACACAAGCAGTGTAACTCCACATTGCATAGAACCCTAAACATAGGAAATTATACTCCATGTATGTAAATATGTCAAAATACATACTACTGTCATGTATATCTAAAAAGAACAAATAAAAATTTTTAAAAAGAAGATAATAAATCTAAAATGAATACAAATATATGCAATCTACTGGGAACTCTATATCTAAGGAAACATGAAGAATGAAAGCAAAAGAAGAGTGTCCATAAAAAGGTTAACCAAAAAGAAAAAGCTGGGGTGGCCCAATTATGATATAGAAAACAGTTTAAAACAAGAAGTTACATGAGATAAAATATAATTTAAATTTAAAAAATCTGAAAAGAGGCAAAATAGAATATTATATGAAAAAAGAACTTTACCTAGAATACTGCAATAAGAATAGATATAGTTTCAACTCACATCAAACCTCCAAGATATAAATAGTTAAGATTGATTGAAGAAAATAAAGAAATAGAAAGAAATTCCTTAATACTAGGAGACACCAATCTGGACTGGCTGTAAAGAAGTCAAACAAAATGGTAAACAAAAATGAAAAAAGACTAAATATTTTAAGCAAATGTTCTTATATAAAAATTGTTCTCAATAGCATATGAATTATTAAAGTGGATCAACCAACAGGAAAGGAACAAACCAAAGTTAATTGGTTTGTAAATATTAAAATTATTTTGTGATCAAAAAGAATAAACTTAGAAGTCAAAAAGTGGAAAGGATGGTCAAAAATCCACACACATGAGGCAATTGATTGAACAGTCTTGAACATGATCATTTTCCAGGATTGAAAGATTAAATTAAAAAACCTTTGTACTCTTCAAGATATCTGGAGATTCCATGTAAATCTCTTTCAAACTCCCAATGCTATTTTATGCAGACACATTTGAATATGGCAGAACTCTACTTATATGGCATCAAAAAAAAATCAAAAAATCATTCTGAACAGAAATGAGAACAACATTAGTGATGGAAGAAGACAGAAATGAGCACTTGTTTACATGGGAATGATTTATTGATTTTTTGAGATACTGACAATCTACAGATATATTAGATGATCATTTGAGTTAACATTGCTTAACAGTATACATGATATGGTGGGGAGAGCAAGTTTTGTTTTCTGGTTTTGATTACATAATTTCAAACAACACATAAAAATAAAAAGAATTATAAAATGTTTCAAAACTACCTTTAAAATGCTATGGTCTTTATCCTATAAACAAGAAAAAATTTATGAATATATTGATAAAGGGCATCCATATGTTCTAAAGTTACTAGTGTAACGGAGGCAGGAAGATTATATTTTCAAGGTCATCCTCAATAACTTTATGATAACCTCTCTGAAAGTATAAATAGAAAGGGGTTGGGAATGTAACTCAATAAGAGTACCCTTGGATTCTCTCCATATTACATTAACATATGAAACTTTTACATTACTGTCTACATAGGCAGGATAAAAAAAAGTCTGGATAAAATATAAAGCTCACTTAGGTGTAATATTTATAGACACAAGGAAAAGAAAATATGTTTTTTTGACAATTGATACAAGAATCATGCTTACCTTAATTTCAATATTGTACTAATTTGTGGAGTAATGGAAAGTGCCATATACTCAAAATATACAAAAAATAAAACAATATTATGTGAAGGGAAGAAATTTATTCTACAACATGAAACCTACTGTATAAAATGAAAGAAAAAAAGAAAGAAAAATTTATTCAACAATTTATATTTAACCATAGATACATTATTTCCAGTTTCATAGAACTACAATTTGCAACTCTCACTATAGACAACAAAAGAGCATTTACTGTGAATCTTGAATTTCATTTCACAGAAAATCTTTTACAAGTATTTATAGAGGGCACAGATAAGGGAATTTTAATGAATAAATATATAAACTATTAAACTGCTTTAGAATATTTATTGCAATGCTTTGACCTAGAATTCTCCAAAAATGTGCACATACCACCTGGAGACCCACAAATAACAGAATATCTTTGGATCATGCTGCCACTCACTAGCAAAGGGGAGTTTTGGTGGTTAATTTAAATAAACTTGGATATCACTGGAGACAAACAGAAGATTTAAAAAAAATGAAAACATGATAAACATAGGGCAGAACATGTTCAATGATAAACAAGAAATAAACATAAGCTTCCGTAAAATCTTTTCTGCTAGGTAACTTCTCCATCAACATGTTGAAGTTTGACTTCCTCCTTGATTTTTGGGTCTCTCAACTGTGTCTTCTGCTTTGTCAGGCCACAATATTTTATATCACTGAATTAGTCTCAATACCACTTTTCCAAAGTTAAAGATGTATAGCCTACCAAGAAAGGGAGAGATTAAAGACTAAAATAAATGTCATTAACATTTTATCTCTACCAAAAAATGCTTCTCTATAAGAAACATGTTCTTATAGAGAAGTTCCCAAAAGGTATTCTGCAAGGAGAGAAAATTAATTAATTATAATTAATTAAAAATTGTGAAGAAAACTTATGCTTACCCAGGAAGACTAAGTTTCTGTAATTCTCTAACATCACATCTCTATATAAATTTTGTTGAACTGGCATTCCTACTCTTCAGCGAAATCAATGGTCACATCCCTGAAAGTCAACAGTTTCTTAAATAAGAATAGGTAAACAAATATTATATTGAGTATTTGATCATTCACAGAGTTTTTAAATTAACAGAAGTTGCAACAAGAGTTAGACTCTCATGTAGGTGATGACTTTATTTATTAATATACTTTTATACACTTTTATACTTTTATTTATTAATATACTTTTATACTTTATTAATATACTTTTATATTTATTAATATACTTTTATATTAATATACTTTTATTAATATACTTTTATACTAATACTATTATATGCCTCTGAAGAAAAAAGAGATATAAGTCCAAAAAGAGTATAATAATTCCACTTTTATGAAATAAAACATAAAAATCAGACATCAGTACAAGAATATAGATTTTGTAATTTTATATATCATGACCTAAATTGTACACATATCTCTCACATGAGAAATTTATGGTAATTAATAGAGGAAATTCTCAGATATTATTGTACAACCATGAATCAGAGATTTGCTGAAGTGAAAAATCTGATTCAGTAGTTCTGGGATCAAGCTGTTTTTTGAAAATGTAGGAATTTCTCTAGCTATTCCAGGATGAGTGGGATTAGAAAAACTTAAACTTAATGAGGTTGACCACTTAAAGGAAATATTTACTATTGAAAATGAGTTCAAATATTTTATGGTACTTACAAGAACAATACCATTTGGGTATGCTGTTGTGCTTTGTTTCTCAAGTTTAAACTTATTTTAATATCTAAAATAAAAATTATATTTATGCAATAAAACTTTGATTCATGTATACATTATGTTTATAACAGGATAACCATATAGATCTTCAAACCGTTGTCATTTTTATTTAATTTTTTTGGTTCTTTTTAGCTCTAAATGACAGTAGAATCCATTTATATGAACTTATACAAGCATTGGATATGCTAATTCTAATTAGAATGACAATTGTCTTGTGGGTGGACATGATTGTGGAACTCATGTATTTTTACATGTATACATAGGAAAATTATGTTAGACTTATTCTGCTGTGTCCTTTTCCTATTCCCTCCTTTTTTTTCACCATTGTCTAATCTTATGTACTTTCCTTACACTCCCCCACTTTATGTGGTATAGATTTCACATATCAGCAAAAAATTCAACCTTTGGATTCAGAATTGGTTTAATCCACTTAGCATAATATTCTTCAAATTCATCCTTTTACTGCAAATGTCATGGAGTCATTCTTTTTTAGAGTTGAATAACAATTCATTGTGTGTATATGCCCCAACTTCTTTATCCATACATTTATTGAAGAGCACCTAGGTTGGTTTCATAAGTTAGCTATTTTAAATTATGCTGCTATAAATGGTAATGTGACTGTGTCACTGTAGTATGCTGAGTTTAATGTCCTATGGGTAAATATTAAAGGGTAACTTTACTGGATTAAATGGTGGATTCATCCCTTGAAGAATATCCATATTGCTTTCCAGAGGGGTTGCAACAATCTGCAGTCCCACCAGTAATGTGTGAGCCTTCTATTTTTCTCATGTCTTTCTGAACATACATTACTTATATTGTCAATAGTTGCTGTACTGACTGGACTGAGTTGGAATCTCAGGGTAGTTTTAATTTGTATTCCTCTAATATCTAGAAATGTTTAAAATTTTTCCAAATATTTGTTGATCATTTCTATTTACTCTATGAGAAGGGTCTTTTCAGTTTCTTTGCCCCTTTATTGTTTTGGTATTGTGTATGTGTGGTGTGTGTGTGTGTGTGTGTGTGTGTGTGTGTGTTGTTTTTCTGAATACTTTGTTATCCTAGAAATTGACAACATATTCAGGTAGCAACATTCTTGTCCCAATCTGTAGGTTCTGTTTTCATGCATCTTTTGCTGTGAATGTATTTATTTTGATCCCATGTATTTTACTATCATTAGTTTTTTTAATTTTAGACTCTTTTTCAGGAAATCAGTTCCTATACCAAAGTGTTGGAGTTCTGGGCTTAACTCCTCTTCCAGTAGGTGCTGTGTTTCTGGTAAAATTTCTAGGTCTTTGATCTACTTAGTGTTGACTGTTGTGCAGGATGAGAAATAACGATTAACTTTCATTCTATTACATATGAATTTCCAGTTTTCTCAGTACAGTTTGTTGAAGACTGTCTTTTTTCCCGTGTGCACTTTTAACACCTTTGTCTAATAGGAGGTAAGTATTTTTATGTGGAGTTTATCTCTCTGTCTTCTATTTTGTTCCATTTGCTTTTGTGTCTATTTTGTTGCCAGGATATATAATTTTTTAAACTATAGTTCTGTTCACTGGTTTTCATTGTAGAGATACTTCACTTCTTTAATTAGGTTGATTCCTAAGTACTTTCTTTTGGAGGCTATTGTGAGTAGGATAGTTTTCTTAATTTCTATTTTAGCTGATTCATTATTAATGTATAGAAATTCAATTGAATTATGGGATTAGTTTTATATCCCACTACTTTTCTGAATATCTTCATGAGTTTTAGAATAGTACCAGTTGAGTTTTTGGGACTTGTACATATAGAATTATGTTGTAAGCAAAAAGAAATACTTTGAACTCTTTTTCCTACTCATATCACATTAAATTCTATCTTTCATTTAATTGCTTTAGCCAGAGTTTCAAGGAGTATGTTGAATATAATTGGTAAATGAGGACATCCTTGTCTTCTTCCTGCTTTTAGTGGGAATGATTTAAATTTCTCCATTTAGAATGATGTCAGCCTTGGGTTTCTCATATATAGGAACATTTCAACCATCCCTAGTTTTTCCACTGTTATAAATATTGAGTGGATGCTGTGTTTTGGCAAAAGCTTTTTCTGCATCTACTGAGATGATCATATCATTCTTGTCTTTATGTATATTTATATTATGGGTTATATTTATTGATTTCCATATGTTGAACCAACCTTACATCCCTGGGATGACCATGGTGCTCTATAATTTTAATGTGTTTTTGTATGCAATTTGCTATTATTTTATTAAGAATTTTTTGCACTTATGATCATCAAGTATATCAGCGTGAAGTTTCCATTCTTGATATGACTTTGTCTGATCTTGGTATCAAGGTACTAGTTTCATATAATTAGTTTGAAAACATTTCTTAGTGTTCTATTAGTGGAAAACTTTGAGGAGAATTGATGTTAGTTTTTCTTTAAAAGCCTGGTAAAGGAGATCCAAGATGGCGGACTACAGGGAGGCTGCGTTCCTTGTCACCACATAACTCTGATTTCAAGCAGAGGATGTCTGTTTCTTGGTGAGGCAGTTTTTGCTGCTTATTGATCCCCTGATGTTTACCCCATTTGTCTGCTGTGATCACCTGCAGTCTGCCAGCATATCGATGCCTTTTTTCAGTGCAGATTACTCACTGTCAGGCTCCTATCATCTGCCATTTGCCTTCCTCTCACCTGTCCATTGCCTGTCTTACACCTATCCATCACCCAAAGCATGAGGTTCACCTCCTGATTGCCAAAAACAGTCAGCAAACTGATCACAGACCTCCAGTGGAGCACCAACTGTCTGCTGTTGCCTGGAAGTTCACTGAGACAGTACCTGCAGGTTTGATTACACGTGGCTGCCACCATTTTGAGATGAAAGTCAGGCCCTGTAGGATGCTGGCTGGACTGACCTGAGCCCTGTCTCCAGGATCCCTCAGCCTGACCAATCTGTCTCTGCCTCCAGGGCCCTTACATCGACTGACTGCTCCCTGCTGCCAGGACCCCCAGAACAATGAACTGGACCCTATCACCATGACCTAGACTGACTGATTGCACTGATTGCACCCTGCCTCCAGGATCCTTCAACCACAGCAAACACACCCGACCTCCAGGACCCCTGCCTGACCAACCACACCCCGCCTCCAGGACCTCCAGCTGACCATGTCCACACCCTGAGCTGCAGCTTGTCAACACATTTGGAAGCCAGAGTGTCCATCTTGGATAATCCTGGAAGCTGTAGCTCCAATATATAGGTGGGGAAAATCCCATACTGAGATGCCTGCTGGAGACTTGAAGCTCATTTTCAGGTACCTCTCACGCATCAGGTTACTGAAGACTGGGAGGTTTCATTATTATATGACTGTTATACTGTAAATATTCTTTTTTCTCCTTATTGAAAATTTTTAAGTTATTCTTTCTTTACTTTTTTTGCTCTCTTTTACTTTTGTTTACCTATTTCCTCAGAGTCACTTTCTCCCTTTTTTTGCTAACATCCAATGTCTTTTTATTATACTTTCACTCTTTCTATTATCTAGAACTTCTGTATATTCTTTTCTTATCCCATTAACAGCCACATTCTACATCCCTCTGCATCCTCTTTGTTCTCCATTTGAAACTGCAGACCTTATTGCAAATCTGTTTGTTTTACTGAAGATAATATTTGAATTCATTCTGTTTATTATGACAATTTTGTTATTGTCCTCATAGGGGCTATTTGGTCTAGGATTGCATAGTGTCTGAATTGGGCACTGCTAATATTGATCTCCCCTTAAAAAAAGGTTTTGAAAACCTATAGGGCCACTATAAGCCTAAGGGGGAAATCTGCAATACCCGTAATCAGCACTGCTAGAGGGGAAGATGCATGAACAACATGAAAAAACAAGGGAAGAAAATGATCCAAACAAATCTAGATTCTATATTAATAGAATCCAATGACAGTATTTTAGAAAAATGTCAGAGAAGAACTTCAGATTATACATGATTAAGATGATTCACGAAGCAAAGGATGAGATAAGAGAGCAAATGCAGGCAATGAATGATAATAGCAATAAGCAGAAAGAGCAACTGCAGGAAGCAAAAATCATTTCAACAAAGAGATAGAGATTCTCAAAAAAAAAAGAAGAAAAGAAAACCAAACAGAAATTCTTGAAATGAAAGAAACAATAAACCAAATAAAAAATTCAATGGAAAGCATCACCAAAAGACTAGACCACTTGGAATACAGAAACTCAGACAATGAAGACAAAATATTTAATCTTGAAAATAAAGTTGCCCAAATAAAGAAGATGGTAAGAAATCATGAACAGAATCTCCAAGAACTATGGGACATCATGAAAAGACCAAATTTAAGAATTATTGGGATTGAGGAATGCACAGAGATACAAAGCAAAGGAATGAACAACCTATTCAATGAAATAATATCAGAAAATTTCCCAAACCTGAAGAATGAAATGGAAAATCAAATACAAGAGGCTTACAAAACACCAAATGCACAAAATCACAACAGATCCACACCAAGGCACATTATAATGAAAATGCCTACCATTCAAAATAAAGATAGGATTTTGAAAGCCATGAGAGAGAAACATCATATTACATACAGGGGGAAATCAATACAGATAGTAGCAGACTTCTCAACCCAGACTCTAAAAGCTAGAAGGGCCTAAAACAACATATTTCAATCCTTTAAAGAACATGGTTGTCAACCAAGAATCCTATACCCAGAAAAACTAACCCTCAGGATAGAAGATAAAATAAAATCCTTCCATGATAAACCACAGTTAAAAGAATTTACAAATAGAAGCCTGCACTACAGAATGTTCTCAACAAAATATTCCATAAGAGGAAATGAAAAACAACAATGGAGGTCAGCAAAGGGAGGAACTACCTTAGAGAAAAACCACTCAAAGGAGAATCTGAGCCAACTTAAAAACCAAAAATAAGCCAAATGACTGGGAATACAAAGCATACCTCAATAATTACCCTGAATGTTATTGGCCTAAGCACAGTGATCAAAAGACATAGACTGGCAGAATGGATGAAAAAGAAAGACCCAACAATATGCTGCCTGCAAGAGACTCATCTCATAGAAGAAGACGTCCACAAACTAAAGGTGAAAGGATGTGAAGAAATCTACCATGCACATGGACTCAGTAAAAAGGCAGGGGTTTCCATCCTTATATCAGATAAGTGGACTTCAAGTCAAAGTTAGTAAGAAGTGATAAAGAAGGACATTTCATACTGCTTAAGGGAACCATAAATCAGGAAGACATAACAATAGTAAATATTTATGCCTCATACAATGGTGCACCCCTGTACCTCAAACAAATCCTTCTCAATTTCAGGAATCACATAGACCACAACACAATAATTCTGGGTGACTTTAACGCACCACTGTCACCACTAGATAGATCTTCCAAACAAAAACCAAGCAAAGAAACCATAGAACTCAATAAACACAATCAGTAACCTAGACTTAATAGGCATATATAGAATATTCCATCCATCAATGAGCAGATTCACTTTCTTCTCAGCAGCACATGGAACCTTCTCAAAAATAGACCATATGTTATGCCACAGAGCAGTCCTTAGGAAATGAAAAAAAAAAAAAATAGAGATACTGCCTTGTGTTCTATCAGATCAAAATTGACTGAGAGTAGAAATCAATGACAAAATAAAAAACAAATTACTCCAACACCTGGAGGCTAAATAATATGCTATTGAATGAAACATGGATAACAGAAAATATCAGGGAGGAGATAAAAACATTCTTAGAGTTCAATGAGAATGATGATACAAAATATCAAAATCTCTGGGACACTATGAAAGCAGTACTAAAAGGAAAATTCATTGCATGGAGCGCATTCCAGAAAAGAATGAAAAGTCAACAACTAAATGACCTAACATTACACCTCAAAGCCCTAGAAAAAGAAGAACAGAATAACAGCAAATATAGTAGGAGACAGAAAATAATTAAAATCAGAGCTGAAATGAATGAAATTAAAACAAAAGAAGCAATCAAAAATTGACAATAAAAATTTGGTTCTTTGAAAAAGTAAACAAAATAGACAAACCCTTATACACACTAACAAGGAGAAGGAGAGAGAAAACTCAAATACTAAAATTTGTGATGAAAAGAAAATATCATGACAGATACCACTGAGATACATAACATAATGAGAAGCTACTTTGAAAATCTGGAATCCAACAAAATAGAAACTACTGAAGACATTGACAATTTTCTTGAGACATATGCTCCTCCCAAACTGAACCAGGAGGACATACCCAATTTAAACAGATCAATATCAAGCAATGAAATAGAAGAAGCCATTAAAAAGCTACCATCCAAGAAAAGCCCAGGACCAGATGGATTCTTAGCCAAGATCTACAAGACCTTCAAAAATGAACTTATTCCAATACTTCTCAAAGTATTCCAGGAAATAGAAAAGGAGGGAACCCTACCAAACACATTCTATGAAGCTAATATCACCCTCATACCCAAACCAGGAAAAGACACATCAAGGAAATAAAATTTTAGATCAATATCCCTGATGAATATAGATGCAAAGATCCTTATCACAATATTGGCAAATCATATCCAAAAACATATTAAGAAAATTGTGCACCTTGATCAAGTGGGGTTCATTCCTGGAATGCAAGGATGGTTTAACATCTGCAAATCAATAAATGTAATACATCATATCAATAGACTTAAGGATAAGAATCATATGGTTATTTTTATTGATGCAGAAAAAGCATTTGACAAAATACAACACGCCTTCATGCTCAAAACAGTAGAAAAAATAGGGATAGTAGGAACATACCTGAACATTGGAAAGGCTATTTATGCTAAGCCCATGGCCAACATCATTCTTAATGGAGAAAAACTGAAACCATTCCCTTTAAAAATGGGAACAAGACAGGGATGTCCTCTTTCACCACTTCTATTCAACATTTTCATGGAAACTCTAGCCAGAGCAATTAGGCAGACTAAAGAAATTAAAGAGATACGAAGAGGAAAAGAGGAACTTAAGTTGTCACTATTTGCTAATGACATGATTCTATATTTAGAGGATCCAAAAAACTCCTCCAGAAAACTTCTAGACCTCAACAATGAATTCAGCAAAATAGCAGGCTATAAAATCAACACGCATAAATCTAAAGCATTTTTAAATGAAAGCGATGAAACATCTGAAAGGGAAATGAGGAAAACAACTCCATTTTCAATAGCCTCAAAAAAAATAAAATAATTGGGAATCAATCCAACCAAAGAGGTAAAAGATCTCTACAATGAAAACTTCAACACATTGAAGAAAGAAATTCAGGAAGACCTTAGAAGATGGAAAGATCTCCCATGTTCTTGGATAGGCAGAATTAATTTTGTCAAAATGGCCATACTACCAAAAGTTCTATATAGATTCAATGCAATTCCAATTAAAATTCCAATGATGTACCTTACAGAAATAGAGCAAATAATCATGAAATACATCTGGAAGAATAAGAAAACTAGAATAGCTAAAGCAATCCTTAGCAGGAAGAATGAAACAGGGGGTATGGCAGTATCAGAACTTTAACTGTACTACAAAGCAATAGTAACAAAAACGGCTTGATAATGGCCCAAAAATAGACAGGTAGACCAATGGTACAGAATAGAGGGCACGAACACAAACACAAATGAATACAATTTTTTCATACTAGACAAAGGTACCAAAAATAAGCAATCGAGGAAAGATAGCCTGTTCAACAAATGGTGCTGGCAAAACTGGAAATCCATATGCAGCAGAATGAAATTAAACCCCTATCTCTCACCCTGCACAAAAATCAACTCACAGTGGATCAAGGACCTCAGAATCAGACCAGAGACCCTGCATTTTATAGAAGAAAAAGCAGGTCCAAATCTTCAACTTGTTGACTTAGGATCAGACTTCCTTAACCGGACTCCAT